>NC_049982.1:6165433-6184486 GCF_000003815.2 Branchiostoma floridae
ACTGTCAAGCACCTTTGACCCTTTACTGACGTCACACTTCCGTTCCGTTCCTGCGACTTAGGTTTTGGGTCATTACAACTTGAGAAGGATCAGAGGACTGATCGAAAGCTTGTTGGTAACTGTTCATTTCGTTTTCACGCTGGTACCCTTGTTACCTTCTTTCTTTTAACTCAAACAATCGGGCACCAGATCAACAAAATTGTTCCGACCATTCTACTGTTTACAGTTTGATTCGGTCCTGAAGCTATCTCCGCTTAACTACAGCCATTAGTTTCTGCAGTTTTTAAAATGTTTTCATAACTTGATTTTATAATCAACGCATTTAGTGCACCTCATTTAGTACATGTATACAGCTCAGTACAAATCATTAGCCTGTACCAGACTCCAGGTGTCACTGAAAAAATATTGGCTAGATAGACATATAAACACACCAGAGGAGTTGCCAGCCCCAGTTTCCCTATCCCTTCGACGCAAACCGTAGTTCTGTTCCGGTCATGATGAACTCCTCTGGAATTTATGCTATTTCCTGCGACATGTGGAGCCTGGTAGAGGAAAATTTGACTATCGTAGATTTTTACTAAGGATTGTACACGCTTAACGATTGTCCTGCTCAACGACGCGTCACAATGACATCTACTTTATTTTTCAAGGTATCGTACTGATCCCCCATCGTGTTCTTCCTCCAACTCGGGCTATAGTCTTACTAATCATGGAGTCAGAATGATGCCGCTGTTCTTTCATCACTTTAGCTACAGGAATGGTCCGCCGCGCTGGCTGTCCAATACGGCTATGGCCTAGAAGATCAACTGGAAAACCTCCTGCTTGCATTTTTGGTAAAAGTCGTGATTTTTTTTTATTCTTTCTGAAAAAAAAAATAATTGTGGTTTCAGTCGGTAGCTTGGTAGTTGAAATGACAAAAACTCATAACAGTAACCAGTCAGAATTGCCCCGAGGAAGGTGACAGACGGTCACTGAAACTTCGATGAGAACAAAACAGTGGTTGTGTAAACTAAAGTCTCTTTATTCAGCCAATATGTAGTGTTTTTTCACGCTCACACCGGAGCGGGCCCTTACGTCTATCGACATGTGTGGTGGGTACTCCTACGTGCTTGAGGCCGTAACAAGCCAATACCGGATCGAACTAATGCTACAATCACATTTCTAAACCGGGGTTCAATCGGATACAATTTGGACATGGTAAATAAAAATGTAACGCTATATCATGAAGTCTTAAAAAAAATTATGCCGTTTTTTATCGTTACAGTATGTGTGTCCTTCTCGCAAATTGCCCGACCGGGCGCCGTTCGGAAATGTGACAGTAGCATGTATATGAATAAGCTTATTTTGTTTCTTAACACTGTTTCTGTCACGGTTCTTCCGACAGGGATGCACTGTTGTGTCCATTCCCATCTCTGCCCTGCTGATGACACGGTTCGGGAAAAAGGCGATCTACGCAGGCTTCACCCTGGTAATGTACAAACACTAGGGCTGGGTACCGGTACAGTGTACCGGTACAAAACCGGTTTTTCTTATTGGACCGGTCCAGAAAAACCGGACCTGTAAAAATACGGTAAACCGGATGGTGGACAGGATGTTAGATTTACTAGAAAAAGAGGTTAATCGGCAGAAATTCACATGTTTGGGGATTACAGATTGAAGAAAATAACAAGAGCGAAGTAGAGTACAGTTCACTGTAATCTCTACCAAGTTTTACAGTCAATCGTATAGTGCCAGTTAACCTTGTATGACTTAAAACGCCAGTGGGACTCAAATACTCCACCAAACAGATTTCTTTGTAGTGGAATGGACCAATGTTCTGAGTATTGTGCGTCCATAAGTTTTCACATACTGAATCAGGTCCAGGTTCAGGTCCGGACCGGGACCTGATCCTCTGGACCTGAACCGGACCTGGACCTGAATTTTCTGTACCGGTACCCAGCCCTAACAGACACTCATTGTCCTGTTTGTATATGTAGTGTAGTATAAAATGCAACATATATAATTTAAAAAAAAAAAAAAAATATATATATATATATATATATATATATATATATATATATATATATATATATAACTACAATTCGGCGACCTCATATTGCCACGAAACATTTAGAGCTTTTGTATATTATATGCAAATGACTCATACCTTTACATAAGTTATACAACGTGATGTTCATCATTGATTAACTAACACATGTCACAAGTATAAAATTCCCATCATTTATCATTGAGCAGTTTTGCCATTTGCGCATTAATTGGTTTGTTATCTTTTATGCTCCACCTGTCATGAATAACATTTGTTAGATTTATGCCCAGTTATGCAAAACAATGTAATTATACAATTTCTACATTTATTATGCAAATTAACACCTCATTTTGCATAACATACACATGTCTATCATTGTATACATCTTTGCTTAAGCTACCTTCATGCCTAAAATTACGGAAATCCGTCGTTTCTTTCTTCAGTTATCCTCTTTGGAATGTTTTGACAAAAATGCCCCTGCAATTCCAAAACTAAATGTTAAGGGACTCCGATCTGCCTCACCCTGTCCTGACGTTATTTGCTAAACGTCAAGACCATATCATGTACGAGACAAGAGATACATTGAAAAAAAACTGCTATTATGGAATATTCTCGTTAATCATGCAAATATCCTCCTATTTTGCACATTTTGTATTTCAGTTTGTTCATCTTTGTCTAAGCTACCTACATACTTCGTTACTCCTTTTTTTTAGCTAGGGGCATCAGCCGCTGTGAGCGCCATGTACATTTCATCGCGTCTGGACGTACTGTTCATCGTCCTGTGCCTGGTCGGGTTTGGATTTTCCGCTCCCATTTTCATCCCATGGTATGTGTTTTATAAAAAAAAAACTTACTTAAAAGCTACTTTAAAATAAACTTAACTGACTTTATCACCATGCAGTGTATATGGTACATTACATGGGTAAAGACCTTGACTTTAGTCGCCCTTGTTCGTCCGGGGGTAGCTATGATTGTTGTTGTTGCTTGGAAACGTCGCACTTGAGGCTAATCTGTATCTGTGCAGAATGTATACTGCTATCATAGACGCCAGAAATTCCCTCCAATTATTGTAAAAGACCATTTTCATCCCATACTATGCACCCTTATATCAAGTAGTTTAGCTTGTAGTTATGTATTAGTTTATGCCATAATTTGACCTTATACAATTGCTGCACAATAAAGTTATTATTATAACATAAACAAAGATTTTCTACTTTTGATTTCAAGTTTCATACGTGTTTCATACGTTACCTCTAAATCTATTTTGTTGTCTTGGTCATTCCCGTTTGACGCCTTCCCCCCCAGGTCAATGCTGACTGGCGTGGCAGGAGATGGTTCATATCGATGCTTCAAAGAAAAGTTGTTCAAAGGAATCCCATCGTTTCGTAAATCATCATTGTCTCCCTATCCCCCAGGACTATGCTGACTGACGTGGCGGATGACTTTAAGATCCAGAAGGGGAAAAGGCGGGACATGCTGTTCCAGACGTTATTCCAGGCTCTGAACTCAACGGCCATGCTGCTCGCTTCAGTCACATCCTTGGTAACTTTGGAGTAAGGAGATATTTTCTTATCCATGAAAGTGGGACAAACAAAATGAACGGAACTGACAAAAAGAAAAGTAAGAAAGTATTCTGATGATAATTCATAAAACGTATCACCGAAATAGGATATCTTTTTATGATGCGATAACGCTTAAGAGACAGAATTGGGCCTACAGTACACTACAGTGATGTATTGTGAGATAAAAGTATACTTGTCATACGATGTAATGTAAAAGATAGGTTAGACGAAAGGCAAAAAATAATGAACCCGGGGCAACTACACACACACGTGTACACACACACAGACCCCCCCCCCCCACACACACACACTTGTGTACACACAAGAACACACACGTGTACACACACGAACACACGTGTACACGTACGAACACATACGTGTACACACACGAACACGTGTATACACAGACGCACGTGCACACACACACACACACTCACACACACACATGCACACACACACACACACACAACCAAACCTAGAATAATATCTCTGTTTTCAAAAAGGTTATGAACAAACCCAATTGAAGAGAATTAGAATATGATTTGCGCGGGTAGAAGTCATAACTCTGTCGACCGCTAAATTTGTATTTGCCGATGGCACACGTTTCCTTCAGACATTTTATCAGCCCTCTATAAGCATATCGGTAAAAGATGGTTCCAACGAAAGACTGACTCTTCTTTATCTGGGTAGAATTAAAGTTGATCCAAAGCAAGTTAATTTGACAGATTTATCATTTAGGCAAACATGGATACAATGCACAATGAATAACCCTCTCCTGTAGGATCGGCGGTTACCAGACCGGTTCCTGCACCCAGCCAGACTCCGTCGCCTTCACCACCCGCCTGCTGGTCTCCTTTATCCCGGCGGGGGCGACCCTCCTCAGTCTGGTCTTCCTCTGGCGCTACCAGCTCACAGGCGAGAGGCTCGCGGCGAACAAGGCTGTGCTAGAGGAACGAAGGTACCATGTCTTCAGACTTTCCCACTGTACGAAAAGTGGGATCTCCCAATAGCGCTAAACGACAGGCATGCCGGGTAACGCTTAACTTTTGACGAACATTTCCAGACTTACCTGGCATTTACCGCTTTTGGATCCGTTTCGAGAAATGCAACGCTAGCTTACCTTCATTCGTGGGGTAACCTATATTGGTTTTATGATATTTCATCATCATCATCCAGGCGTGCTGGTTGCACGGATGTCCATGACTCTCTTCCTCCATCCTTCCCTATCCTCCATAGCCTTGGGCAGTTCTTCAGCCGAGCAGCCAGATATTTGGGTATCCCCAATTGCACTTATTGTTGAAGATATTGCAGTTTGAAATCACCGTCAGTCGACTTGATATCCCTAAATATACGTTTTTAGTTACACGGATATAGGTTACCCTGCAAATGAAGGTGAAGTAATGTTAGATGGCATTTTTCAGAAAACTTATTATATTATAATATAGTGTTTGTTGTGGGATTATCTGCAACTTGGCACGGTGGTCAAATACGGGCTCAAAACCTCCCATGTCTAGCCGAATTCGAACCTTCTTCCATGATGTTCCATCTGACGTATTTCGAACCGAACCCGTGTTCTATTTAGGTCATCTGCGGTCATTGCAGGTAAAACCGTGCTTTCTGGCATTTCCCCCCCAACTAACTTGAATCAGGCAAAAAATATAGTTTTTAACCAATATAAACAATCTTCTGGACAGTACATCTATGCTTTCACTTTGTTTTGGACCTGTAATATGTAACGAAGCTACTGGCGTTTTTGTTGGTGACCTTGAATATCATAAGTGTTGTTTACACCGGTATCAATTACACCCTCCCGCTCTCCGTGCGGCATGACATGCGTGTAAACCTCGTTTAAGATCTCCACCAAGAAGAGTCCAACATAACTCATTGACGGCTCAAAATGACCGCAACGGTTTTTCCGAGATTTCTGTTTTTGGGATTTTTAAAAAATGCCTTATATTTTGAATTATTGGTAATTAAGTGCGAAAAATGTCATTTTTACGCATATTTTTGACTGTAACTTTGCTTAAAATTAAAAATTGAAAAATCCCCAAAACAGAAAGTTTTATTTGCCTCTCAGATGACGAAAAATATAAAAATGGAGAATTTGCCATGGCACTTGCGGCCCATCTTATCAAGAATATGGTCAAATTGAAGGCCTTCCTTGAAACAGAAAATAATCGTCTTTGGAAGCAAAATGGAAACAAAACAACTATCTCCATTCAAACGGGAAGATTGAAACTATCTAAAATTGCGAATTTAATCTTATTTTGAATACATTTTCCTTGTCATAACATCTTGTTTATTTTGAAATATTTTATGGTTAGCAAATAGTAGGCCTCTTGTAACCCGATACTCTGTCGAACTCGCATAGCAACGGGAAAGAATACCCTAGCAACCGACCGCCGTGTGGCGTAACCTTTAGTTTGCCAAATTTTTTTTTTTGAATGAAGGAAATCATGAAGATGATAGCATCAATATCTTAGCTTCCAGGACACAATCATCAAAACATGCTAACCTCATGTATGTGACATTATCCCCCAGGACCCAGCAGTCTTCAGACAGCGGTAACACCGACACGGCAGCACCTCAACCGTCTCTGTCCACGAAGTCACATGACTTACCGGACACGCGCGGACCGGTGCAGCTGACGCACTTCGGGCCTTATGGTTCCTTCCGGTTCAAACGCCCTTAGTCACTTACTCTGTTTCATTGGCCTACTAGTATAGGAAACAATTCACACCCTTCAAGTGGAAATCATCCAGAATAGTTGTCGTTTTGCCGCGTCAATTCATTTATATATTTCCATTTTCGTTCTCTGTTAAGGCCTACGTCACGTTTCAAAACCGGGGCCCGGCCGAGAAGCTTTCGGGAACGAAATGTATGAGGATAGACGTGGGCATCATCTGTTTATCTGTTTATGTATACATGGCTATTTTACGTTTCCACAAACAGCCCTACCGGTTTGGGAATCTGACGTTGGCCTAATTATGCACACGCTATATACCGACGGTAATGATCTAACTGCTTGTTTGCTGTTACGAGAAACAGGACTGTTGTTAGCATCTCCTTTAATCTATATAAATTAGTATAGTCCAGCGTGAATATTGAATATCGTGTGCTCTCTATGAAACGAGTAATTCATGCAGAAACTGAAGACGTAAGTCTGCTAATCGTGTATACTAGAATACACGATTAGCAGACTTACGTCTTCAGTTTCTGCATGAATCCAGCGAAAAGCATCAACATTACAATTTGCCGTCGGGTATGGTTTTGCAATAAAGTTATATCACACACACACATGCATATTTACCTCCGTGAAAAATGGACGTATAGTTTTTTGGTGTGTCTGTCTGTATGTCTGTGTCCAAAGGCAACTGTAGCCCGCATCAATCCACGCCGCATGCCATCACACACATCCGCTGTTAGAACAACGACTGGCTAGAAATGTTATCTTCAGTCCGTTACTTTCATGGTAAACCTTTTACGACAATCTCCAAGCAGATCTTCGTGGGCAACATTGTGACGGTTTCTTACTGGGCGGCAACATGTCATTGTTTAGCCCGAACATTTATCTATATATCTACAATCTGTTTCTAAGTTTACCCGGACACCTTATTACTTCGTTAGTTTTTACGAAGGGTACAAGAAAGTGCTAATATTTTGGGGGGTTACTAATTTTAAAAAAAGTGAGATGTCGCCATATAAGGAAAAGTGAAATGTCGACATATAACAGTATATGCGTAGATATTGTGGTACGTATCTAAAAAGAAAAAATCAGTTTGTAAATAGTTTTGGTGGAGAAATCTGTTTTATATCACTGGAAGCAAGGCAGCTAGGAAAACGTACTTTGCCTCCCAACATCTGCTTGGAGATGACCCTACTTGAGGACATCAGCCAAGTGACAAGATTACTAGCTCGTCCACTCCTTATTCTATCTATATCCAATGACAATGGCAAGCCTTTACACTTAATTACTTCTGGCTCCCAGATAAGTTGTCTGTCCGGTCCGTCCACACCCATGTGCCGGTCACGCAGTACTAGTTTGTCGCCAGGAACAAACACGACTTGTCCGTAATTACCTTCGCCAGGTGAGAGCGTGTTTGTCCGTGTGTCCCTGTGTCTGTGTATGTGTGTGTGTGTGGGGGGGGGGGGCGAGGGCGTTTCTACTTCAACTTACTTTTGAGAGGTCACACCGTAAATACATATATGTGCACTGGGTACCTTTATTTGTTTCTGTTATTCTCCCTAATGTCACAGACAGGGTAGTGTGATTCACACTTCCTTACTTCAATTTGGAATACCTCCAAAGGTGCGCTCCCACCGCACTTGTGCCAAGCGTGCGTCACTGCGGGGTTCGTTCACTGCGTCACTGTTTGGGTATTTTCTCCGATTTTTTATAATTTAGATATCGGTTAAAAATCGCGAAACAACCTCACCCACCCCCACCCCCCAACTTACGCCAAGTCCCCAAGAGGGGTCGGTGAATGTAGTTAGACTGGATAATGCCCTTCAAACCTAGCCTCAGGGAAAAAAATTGGGTTGCAAGGGGTTCACCAGTCATGCGCAGGGTTCGCAATCCCGACTGTGACTCAATGTTCTGGGAGGGATGTATGTCTATGTGCGACACAAGTTATGTAGTATGTGACTGCGTGAGTGATTTAAAGTGTATGATTTAGTCAGAGATAGGTAAAGTCAGGTCATCTTCGTGAAGGAGATTTTCTCGATGACTCTGTCTTTTGGTTGATGAGAATCACGCACCGCTTAAGTTATATTTTTTCTTATCCCCCCTTCTTCTTGGTCAAAGCGACAAGGTAAAGTATTTAGAACGAATAAGGTCCAACAGTACCAGGTGTCCAAAGCCACTCCGCAGGCCGTCACGCACATCCGCTGTTAGAACAAAGGCTGCAGGTAGGTTATCTTCACTCCTCTGTTTTCATGGGAAACCTTTTACGACAATCTCCAAGCAGATCTTCGTGGGCAACATTGTGACTGTTTCTGTCTAAGCGGCAACATGTCATTGTTAAACGTTTATCTATACATCTACGATGGGTTTGTAAGTTTACCGGGACACCATGCATATCACTGCGTTGGTTTTTATGAACGGTTACAAGAAAGTGCTAATATTTTTGAGTGAAGTTAGTAAAAAGTGTTGATGAAGATCTATGGGTCCAAGGTGCACCTATGCGAAATTACAGGCCATTGTAATACCAGGTCACAGGGGCTTAAGGAGCCAAATATATATTTTTGTTATATCTAAAACCGTCCAGAAGAACTCATTAAAATCGCTTTAAAGGCCTAAACATAAAATGATGTAAAAATAATGCAAAAAAAAAGAAAAAATCACGGGATGATTTCCCATTCTACCTTTGTGGCAAACTCCGGGTAATTTGGACCATAAATGACAGAAGATTTGACAGGAGAAGAAGAAGGCGAAGAAGAGGAGACGCCACTAAAAACAAGATATTGAGATACCTGTGGTGTGGCATGAAATATAACAGGATGTGTAACCATGGCGTAACGCTTATAGTAACTGCCGCTGGCATCTTTAGACAGTCCTACAAAATGTCTACTGTCCGTGTGGAGCCGCTGTCCACCCGTGAGAAGATGTGTTTCGCGGTGGGGGAGTTCTGTGGCGTGATGACGTACGACGTCCTCTCCCTGTACGCCAACATCTTCCTCCTGGAGGTGGTCAAGGTATCTGAGACATTCTCTTTTCGCTCCCTTAGAAAAAGTTACATCTGTAGATATGGCTCTATTTTTTTTGTACCATTGCGTTCGTATCAACACCATCTGTATCACTAGTCGTTTGAAGCTTCATGGCATTAATTGGCAGCAATGAGGAAATAGGAAGAAGATATTCAGTTGTTTGACTTTCTATTGTATCATAGACCAAAAAGACTTTGCGAATTCTTACCACACAGAATAACTACACTCCCGAAGAACATAGGGCCCAACGACAGGCCCGTCCACCAAACTAACATCACTGTGAGATGTATCTGCCATATGTAGTTTTTCCATGTCCTAAAGCGTCCGATGTGGTTTCAGTTACAACAGCACCTACACTAACATTCTGTTGTTGTTATTGTTGTTGTTGTTCAGCTGACTCCCCTGGCGGCCACTGCGGTAATTTTCGGAAGCCGAGTTTGGGACGTCCTGGCGTACCCTCTCCTCATTCCGGTCCTGGACGCGACCAGGCCGAACAAGTGGGGCAAGCATAAAACCTGGTGCGTGTTTACACTTATCCATTTTAGTTATACAAACAAAACTAAACATCATGTTTATGCTCTGTGTTGTCCTGCGATAGGTGTCCCTGTACATAGTGACAATGACAATGAAGTTTATTGCAGTAAGTCACATATAATAATAAGGAGACTGATAGGTAAGCTATTCTATGTTCTACTTATGCCTATATTTCTACATCCTTCTTCCCTCTTCTTAAAACATGAGAAGACATTAGATATTTGAAAAAAATCTCCCTTTGTTAGTTGTGCATATTTCTGTTGTGCAAGTGTAGTATTAACAAAGGTATTGCGTATATCTTTGTACTGTGAACATTCTAGAAGAAAGTGCACTTCATTTTCTATACGCCTATAGTTCTTATTACAAAACATACATAATCTATCATTTGGAGGAGTTCGGGTGTATCTACCGGCTTCAATTTGTAGAGGGTGATCGCTGATCCTTAAGTTAGTAAAAATGATGCCGTGCCAAACAGGGACTACACTACCAAGTTACGCTGCTAACTACTGATTTACCTACCTGATAAAACTATTGACTTGACTTGACTTTTATTCAGATCCACAATTATCTTGGCAACATACAAGTACATTGTAGCTGCTCATCCTGTGGTCCTCTTTAGCAATCATGATAACATAATAGTACAAAGATATGACACACAGAAGCATATTGTATTGAGATATGACATCTTAAATCTAATTCTCTGCCAAATGAGTAATACCGTGGACGTCGTAATTGGCATTTGCTAACAGCGTATCTCAAATCAATTTAAAACCCCAAAATAACAGCGCTTGTTAGTTATTTCAAACCTTCGGATTTGTCACTGGTTCAAGCTTTGGGTTGCATCCGAAATACGGACGCATTGGACAAATCCAGTGAATCCAAATACAAATTACAATGTTCGCTTCTTGTCAGCTTTTCTAAGCCTACAGTCACATTTACAAACCGGGGCCCGGCCGATGAGCTTTTGGGAACGGAAAGTACAATACATATATATATATTTTTTTTTACTTATTTGCAAATCTATGCCCGTAGGCTAATTGCAATGGTACAAAAAATAAAAGGTAACAAGTGTCTATTCTATACAGCTATCTATATGCATGTTTCTACATTCTTTACTGGGAGGTTTGACTTCTTCTTTGGAGGCAGTGGCTGATGAAAACTCCCACCTCTTTTATGATTTATGGGTTCTGTGATTTTAACAGGAATGTAGTTTTTTTTTTTGATTTACTAACTGGTGAAAAGTTGGAAAGACAACAAAACACAGAATGTAAGAATAATTAGTCATGGCCATAATTTGTGTACAGACCTTGATATGCACTTTTATCTATCGTTTATGCAAAACTCCAACAGTAGCATAAGATGGGGTTCACCCAAAAAGCAGTGACAAGCAATTGGATGTGGTTTCTCAGACGTTTCCGACAGCATCTGATGCCTTTCGACAGTGACACTCAAGTGAAAGACAGTGGTGCTGTCTGAAACGTCTGAAAAGTCATACCTGGATTTCTAACCTTCATCGACGTATGGGGTTTACCGTTTTCAGGATGGTCGCATCTACTTTAATCGCCATTCCTTCCTACGTGCTGGGGTGGTACGTCCCGGGTATTGACAGCGGAGTGAAAGTCGCCTGGTACCTGGTCTTCTACAGCGTGTTTCTGGTGTTCCAAACGGTGAGGCAGGCCTGATTTGAATGACGCGTTCAAAACATGAAGTAACTGTAAATTGACCTTTTAAAAAACTTTGACACGAAAACGGTTTAAGACGATATGTAGATGAAAAGCGCATTCTCCGTGCATGGTGTCATATTCCCAAATTTTGGGAACGAAAAGTATGATATGAAATAAAACAAAACGCGAAACGCGTAAAAAGAAATTAGTCATGGACACAAATTGCGTACCTTTTTTGATAGACAGCCCAGTTTTGACTCGAGATCCTGGTATAAGCAAGTATCGGCTTTATTGCAGGCCTACACCATTACTCATCGTACCCTGCTGATGTACATGACCGAAGTACCAGCCGAGAGGGATTCAGCAACAACCTATCGTACGTACTGTCACGGAGTAGGTGGCACGGAGAACTGAAGTAGTAATATGTATAACGTTATAGGCTCGTTCTCATTGAAATGTAAAAAATGCTGTCGCCTACCTTTACGACTTCATATAGAGCAAATCATAAACAATATCACTGGTCCCTTCGGTTTTCCACAACCCCTGTAATGTTTTACGAAATATGCACCACAACATTCATATTGGTTGATGGCTTGGGATATTGTTATATGGCTGTCGCCTGAGATGACACGAAGAATTCAAGTAGTAGCCAAAAATGTAACAATTCAGCTCACATGATGATTGTTAGGCAGGTGAAACCAACTACCCAGTCCCCCTGACCGATCACGTCAGATCGCTCCCGTCACTGATCTTGGAGGCAGTGTGAGGTGGTTTATGTCTGTCGCCAAATTCGGTAACAAACGTTACCACCACGATTACGATGGTTGTCACGGTTATATTATCCACGTTTAAGACTAGAAATGACCGTTATTGTGACGCTGTACAGTTTTTCTGGCTTTCTAAAAGAAACAAGAAAGGGACATTGACTGCCATTTGTATCCCACCTTGCTTGTGCAGAAATAACTGTAACAAACGTTACCATTGTTAAAGTTTACTGCTATAACAAACGTTACCGGTAACGTTTGTTACCTGCCCTGTAATACATAACCAATGGGTAAGAAAATAATAAGTTGCCATTTTTTGGCTATGGTTAAAAGAGGAATTTTCTTAACCAAACAGGTAGGTTTCAGCGAAAAATAAGCCTATTCATTTTTCGAACAAAAATTGCCATTTTTTACATTTTAATGAGAACGAGTGTATAGTCTTCTTTGCTATGTGCAATCTTTTCCCAGTATTTTCCCACGATACACCCCTTTAATTTGCCAACACCTTATGGCCTAGCTATGTCTCTCTCTCTAACCTCCAGAGGGCCCACAGCTATACAAGCACTAGTATAGTGTAGGCTCTATGGGGCTAGCCCACCGATGTGTGTTCAACTAGCCTACATATGTTTTACCGTAAGCAGATCGGAGAAAGTCGCATGTCTCTTCCATCCGTTTTTTTTAGCCCGCGACCTCAGGAATGCAAAGCGAACTGTTTACTCACTTGACAATCATTCCTCATCATCTTCACCAAGAATGATAATATGTTCTTGGTGTCATTTATTTGCTTCCACGTCACACTATGTACATGTAGTTGAACAGCAAGTTTCTATGGTACTGCGTCAGAAATGCCGGTTTTGATATCCTACGTTATGGACAAACGCTTTTCATGATTTTTGCTGATTTTTCCCTGTCTAGGAGTTCTATGCCACATGTTGTCAAATCTCCTGGCCATCGTTGTCCATGGACAGATCGTGGCAGCGTTCGGCACCACGGAATCTGCATCGTGTGTCAATTCCACAATCAGCAACACGAGTACGGCCGTCACTGCGGACCCGGTAAGACAAACATTCCGTTTGTTTGTGTGCTTGTTTGTTACTGTTAGTTTGCGTAACTGGCAAATCACTTAAGGTAAAATATTAACAATTTTTAGATCAGACTTTTGTTGAATCCACTAAGACTATAGATGACCTTCTCATGTCGATAAAGATATAGAGATAACTTTTTTTCATGACATTTGTACATGGTACAATGTATGGCAACAACTATTACACAAAGTTCGAAATAGGTGTATAGAATAAGACATAACATCTTAATTAACATAACAAGAAGGGCTAACACAAGTCTTTGATATAGTGTTACAATCGAGTTGGGCTAATCATGAGTTTCAGTATTCTTTCTAATAGCAAAGCAGTCGTTGATATATTTGCCTATCTTTGCATTATGCGAGTTGTGGCATCTAAAGATATATACAAATCTGCCTGTAGCTTCGAGTCTCCTGAAATCTGCTGTACTGGATTCAAGAAATGTGAATAGCTCATTACGTAAAATAGCGTATCTAGAAATGTGGTGGTTTCTCCATGGTTCTCGATGTCTGGATTTCCTCAGATCCTCACCTTCATGTCCCATCCGAGACAGGAACTTCTCTAGCAGACATCATAAACGTCAAAAGGCAAAAGGCGTCCGTTTGATAAATCTATCCATGTGTGTATGTATTTTGAAGCAGAGGTTAAACTCGCAGCTCTTTTTGGCCCTTTGTTTTAAGATAACAGAAACGCATGCGCAGATGCATTTGTATATAATCAAGTGCATCGAAGAAATCCATCCTTATCAGTTAGTGAGAAAATCAAACACAGTTTTACCCAAAATTTTTTTAGCAGAAACATTTCTTTTCCTTTTCAGGAGACTGGTTACCTCGTATCAGCTGGAACTACCGCCGCCATCATCACTATCGCTGTTTGTGCAACAGTCTTCGGAGTCAAGGAGTACACAGGTCATTTACATCCTTCTATTAACTGCACAATTACTGACATACATTGAGGCATGAGCAAGTTGAAGAATGATAAGCCGCCAATGAACGTTATTACCGACGAATGATCAGATCAGTTCTTTTTTGTTCTATTTATGCTATGATAATATGATGTCTCTGTCCACAGTGAAACAGTAAAATAAGATGTATGTTGTAATTACTACAGGGAGCACGGTCACCGATGACGACACCTCACGAGGAACTCTGCTGAAGGACATCTGGGAAGTTTGTACTTTCCGACCGTTCGCTGACCTGGTGGGCGTGGGGATGCTGTCAATCTTTGGCACCATTGTAAGTTGTAGTTCCTTCTCGGGAAAAACTGTCAACAATATGCTCCAATGTGAAAACTGCAGGGGAGGAAAGGATAATTATCACCTATGAGCATCGAAACGACATTGGAAGGACCTCGTCTCTTACATTGAACAAGAAATGATCTACAAGGTTAGGACTCATCAATGATATTTCGGTAGCCTCAATGGTCTTTTTATGATTCTCAGAGCCTTACAGCCAGTTATATCTAACAGAAATCTTAATACATTCTCAATAGGCACAGTAGACGCTCCTCAGGCACTCTAAAGAAATGTCTCAACCACGTGATTCTACAACCGGCTACAATCCATTCAGTGTTCACTGTCTTTGTTTGATGGAACACATTATAGCTGGAAATATGATGACTTAAAACAAAGCTTTCGGTTCTCAACTCACTCCCTGCCACGTTCCATTGCCATCAAGTCTCGCTGAAACAGCGAGTCGTCACCTAATACCGTCTCTCTCTCCTCACCACAGCTGCAGCAATGGTCCATTGCACTTGCAATTCAATACGCCTATGGACTTGAAGATCAACTGCAGAACCTGCTCCTCGCTCTTTTGGTAATGGCACTTTTTTTCCAAACTTCGGTTACATCAAGTATGCTTCATCCATGGCAACTTGGTCAGCAGACTACCTATGTATGGTCAAATTGTATAGTTGTATGTTGACTGTAATTTTATTGCAACATTATGTATCTTCTCCTTTCCTGAGAGAGTAGCTGGCAGTAGATAGCTAATTAAAGTGACTTGAAACCTCAACAGACACCAAGCTAGCCCTGTAGTCAATGGGTCGTTCCTCAGTATATGATCATGAGCACACTGTGCCCGCATAGGAATATCCAAATTCACTTGTTGCAGGGGCCGCAATGCCAGTAACAATCGTATTGACAAGGATATGCGATCCTTCCTTTTGCTTTCTTCTACATCTAGGTAGCAAGTGTCTTATCCGTCCCCGTCGCTGCCCTACTACTGAACCGTTTTGGGAAGAAGCTAGTCTTAGCAGGATATGCCTTGGTAAGTAACGCTCTTTTATCAACACAAAGCTTTATCGACTTTGATCGTATGAAGGTTCATCTGTGGCGGTAATCGACATAGTAAAATTGTGTGCTACATCCGTACACAAGGTAAAGCTCTTACACTTAGCAACAAGCAACAAGTTGATTTGACCCGACGCCTACGTCACCTGACCTGAACGGAGGTGTGGCGTCACCAACGGGTCATAGGTGCCCAGTAGTCTGTATCGGCCCCAGACATCTGCAACCTAAGAAGTCTCCCAGGACATCCACCTCCAGTCCTCTGGACATCGTGAGTTTGAAGTCAGGAAACTGAACAGCATTATTTCCTGTGAGAAATAAAAGATATCTATATGAGGGGCTCTTCGACCATCCCTCAACATAGACGGGGGTCGGTACCGACTGCTGGGCATATTTGCTACTATGTTGACTTGTTGGGTCACCTCGTTCAAACCGCACACAGGAACCGTTCATTCACGTTACAGTTCTATGAAAAGAATGGACATTGCTATTTACATGCCATTGCCTTTGCAATCTTTCTGGATCCATGAACAGAAAAAGGGCCCAATGTCCAAAGATTGTACGTGTATGTGCGCATTACTTCAACTATGATAGCGTCAAATCGACCATGGGGGTTAGGCATCAAGGTAATAAGACAAACTGTTTAAGCAACTGGTTAGGCATCAAGGTAATAAGACAAACTGTTTAAGCAACTGGTTAGGCATCAAGGTAATAAGACAAACTGTTTAAGCAACTGGATAGAAATCCGGCCAGGCGTTTCAGACAGCATTTGTTATCTTTCGTCAGTTACTAATAAAGTAGTCTCTGGAGTTAACGTTACCCGGTTTTCCAGAGCTTTGGGCTAAAAACCTGGTAACTGGCAGACTGATGATATAGTATGTATAGATATTATGTAGTTCTCATGCCCGCTTCAAATGGTTGCTAATAAAAGGAATATGCAGCAAAGTTGTGTTGGAATCAAATGTACTATTTTCCATCTTTACAGTTAATGATGGGAGTTTCGGTGGGCCTGATGTATGTTCCAACAAGGCGACTGGATGTTTTTCTCCCAGTGGTCTGTCTCGGCGGTGCTGGAATTACTGGCCCAAACTACATACCATGGTGCTGTAGAAATGTTTCATTATTATATCTTTTCTATTATGCAAAAGTTACTGAAGGGTTAATGACCCGCCCCGAGGTGTATATGGTGTGATAGTGCCTGGCCCCTTGCTATAACTACCGAATGAGGTGGTTATAGCAAAGGACCAGGCGTTATCACACCATATACACTGAGGAACAGGCGGGTCATTAACGTTATTGTCATAAAGCCTACATAAACTTGCAAACTCCTGTATGACACAAAGATCCCTTGGTACTATACGTGTGAATTTCTTTGTAGAATTTCTAGAAATTCACATTTGTTCTTTGGGAGATTACATATTGCATTTTGAATCCAAAATTTCCACAGAAAATATTCGAAACATTGCCGTCTTGGCATGCCAAGCCTTTTCAAAATTCTACTGTACTGTATTCATGATCATTCATCCCTCCGGGGTCTGATCTTTCCTCCCTGCTCTGTGCTATTCATGTACCTCTCATTCTGATTGGTCCTGTGTGTATCGCTCCTTCTGATTGGTCAGAATGTGATGCAAATCTACAACATATATCGATTCAAATTCTGACCAATCAGAAGGAGCGATACACATCGGGCTGGCCGGAGTCTGTGTGCTACGGCGTCATAACCAACATGGAAGGGGCCTTCTGATTGGTCCGCGGCGCCTGGCTATATGATAATATAGACTATAACGTTAAACTAAGTGGCAATATGGACCGTTCCCGTAGAACGCCATATCGAACAAACAGAACTCCCTGTTCTATTCCGAATCCAGTCGTTCTTTCAATCATCATTGCCTCTCTATTCCCCAGGACTATGGTGACTGACGTGGCGGATGACTTCAAGATTCAGAAAGGGAAGAGGCGGGACATGCTGGTCCAGACGTTATACCAGACCCTGTATATAGCCGCCGTACTGCTCGCTTCAGTCACCTCCATAGTGGCTTTGGAGTAAGGAAATGTTTTCTGAAGATGTAACGGAAGGTGCCGCAACTTCGGCATACCCGCAACTTCGGCATAATTTTTAATTGTCTCATTATGCAGAAGTGAGGCATGTTTGTTTTCATCAACAGTGCTGAATAAAATCGCAAGAACCCAAGTTATTGCACAGAGCTGTCGTCTGGATGAAACACGGTTTTGTGTACAATAACCGTTTTTTGCGTAACCAACGAATTTGAGCATTTAAAATGGCTACGTTCGAAGCAAGGTCACCTTCCGTTATACATGAAAGAGAGACAAAGAACTGAACAAAACTGATAGAGGGAAAAGAAAGTATCTTGATGATAGCACATAAACTATCTGCAATAGGATATTGTTTTCAAAATACCAGAACTATAAACAATCAACAATTAGAAAGGATAGGGCCTACAGTACACATTGATGTATTGAAAGCACTTTTGCAGCAGTACTCTAATGTTTTTCAGTAACAGATTTGATTAACAACGCTTTTGTGTAAGTGGCCAATTAGACCTTGTGCAAGGCTTAGCGAAGACGTCTTGGAGCGCCGGCATTACTTTTGGGAGGGGGTGGGAGGCGCTCCAAGAAGTCTGCGAAGAAGGGTAGGCCTGGCTATCAGTAGAGGACAAGGTTTGCCTGCAAACGCCAATGCTAGAAGTTGTTGCAATGTTTTATGTCTGTCCCCTCCTCTCCAAATTTTACAGGTTGCTGGAGAAATAATTGAAATTGGCTAAGTAGGCGGAATAACATGCCTGAGGAGTACAGCTCTCAATCGTAATCCCCCTGGATTAACTAATAAATCCTAATAACTAATAACTCCTCTGGTAACATGTTCGGCAACATGTTGGGCCTGGTGGAGACTACTGTGATTGGTGGCTGGTTGAAAATTGTACACGTTTCTTGCCGTCTCCTACAGGATCGGCGGTTACCGGACCGGTTCCTGCACCCAGCCGGACTCCGTCGCCTTCACCACCCGCCTGCTGATGTCCTTTATCCCGGCAGGGGCGTACCTCCTCAGCCTGGTCTTCCTCTGGCGCTACCAGCTCACAGGCGACAGACTCGCGGCGAACAAGGCTGTGCTAGAGGAACGAAGGTACAAAGTCTTGAGACATTTACATATGAGAAATGAAGATAATTATTATTATCTCATAATTAAAAATGAATGACAATGAAGTGTATTGCATATTCATGCCCCATTAGGGCTAAATGCAGTAAGTTACTTACAGAGAAAATCATAATCTATGCTATATCCTGCTTATATCTACGCTTTACTACTCTCCAAGCAGAGGTTAGGCTCCGGCTGTTTTTTTAACCGGTTTTTTTAGTCGTTTTTATCGGGCTTTCTATTTTGTATTGTATCTTGCTGTGTCAAAACCTAA
>NC_049982.1:6184870-6186158 GCF_000003815.2 Branchiostoma floridae
GGGAGGGGGGCGGGCAAAACGCCGCAAGACAGCGGGAAGAGAAAAAGAGAAGGGCGAGCGGAGAGGCGCGCCAGACGGAACGGGAGGCAGGCCCGGGGGACGAGGCGCGCCGCGCGCCGGGCAAGAGGCGGGCGGGGGCCCAGGAAGCGGGGGGGCGAGGCCAGGGGGGGCGCGCGACCACGGGCGCGCGGGCGCGACGCGCGACCCCGAATACCGGGCACACAACAGGAAAGCCCCGCATCAAAACGGACCAAAAAGGAGTCGAAAAAACAGCCCGGAGCCTAACCTCTGCTTGGAGAGTACGCTTTACATGCTTCTTCCAATGAAGCAAGTCTTTAACTTGTGGGGTTAGACTTCAAAGTGGCGGTCCCGTGTTCGAGGAGGTGCCTCTGGCTGTGCTAATACAAGCAGGGCAACTAGCAGCAACTTTAATTTGTAAATTGTTTCATGATGAAAACCATTTAAGAAGAAGGCATTTCGTCTTCTGGACAAGGACACAAACATCAAAACATGCTGACCTGCTTTATGTGACGTTTTCCCCCAGGACCCAGCAGTCTGCAGACAGCGGTAACACCGACAAGGCGGCACCACAGCCGTCTCTGGCCATGAAGTCACATGACTTACCGGACACACGCGGACCGGTGCAGCTGACTTACTTCGGGCCTTACGGTTCCTTCCGGTTTAAACTCCCTTAGCCATTTCCTCTGTTTCATTGGCCTACTGTTATTGGAAAGAATTCACACCGTTCAAGTGGAAATGAATCCAGAATATTAGTCGTTTTGCCGTTAATTTATTTACATATTTCTTTTTTTTTTTTGGTTCTCTGTCAAGGCCTACGTCACATTTCCAATCCGGGCAGCTTTCGGGAACGAAAAGTATGGTATAAACTATAAAAGACACCAAGCTACATACGACGTAAAGAGGATAGTCGTGTGCATTGTTTGTATTAATAATATAACTGTTTGTTTGCTGCTACAAGAAGTAAGACAGTTCTTGGCACCTCCTCCCATTAATGTAACTTAGTATAGTCCAACATGAATATTGAATATGGTGTTCTCTCTACGAAAGGGCATTTAAAGTAATACGACGTCTTTACTACAGGACACACGGTCTCTGTATGTATGTCTAGTACCATGATACTAGAATAAAGGCTTAGCAGCCTCTAACGTTACGTCTATAGTTTCTGCATGAATCCATTGAAAAGCGTCAACATTTAGTCTCCAAGCAGACCCTACGGTGCCTTAGAAATAGTATCAAAGCTGGCCAGGGACTTGGTATACCGGCACTA
>NC_049982.1:6186258-6201033 GCF_000003815.2 Branchiostoma floridae
TATACCGGCACCGGTGCCCGTTTGTCTACCTTAGCCGGCTATCTCCCTTTGGCCGGCTATACTCCTTTGCCAGCTTTGATACTATTTCTAAGGCACCGTAGGGTCTGGCTTGGAGACTAGTCGGGTATGGTTTTGCAATAAAGTTATATCACATATACATACATTTTTGAAAAAGCCTTTCCTAAGGACTGCAGACCTTACCTGACAAAAGAGCAGTATTAAAGCTAAAAGTAGTAGACCACAGTCGCGAAGTGGAAACTGTGATGGAAAGATTTTATCTAGAATACGACACCGAGGTGCCAGCCCGATCGCCGGAGGGTAATCCAAAAACAAAATATTCAATCTATTCTTTTGGTGTGGCATGAAGTAAAACTAGTTATGTAAGTAGGCCCACTAGGACGTAACGTTACACCGATGACAACAATGAGGCATCTTCACTCTGTCAAAATGGCGGGGGTCCGTTTGGAGCCGCTGTCCACCCGTGAGAAGCTGTGTTACGCGGTGGGGGAGTTCTCTGGCGTCATGACGTACGACATCATCTCCATGTACGCCAACATCTTCCTCCTGGAAGTAGTGAAGGTATCTGAGAAGTTGTTCTCTTTTCGCTCCCTTAAAAAACTTACATCTGTAGACATACCTGTATTTCTTTGGGCGCCCTTGTGTTATATCAGCATCACCTGTTTTGACCCACTGTACGTCAGTCTTTGCAACTTCTAATATTTCCGAATTCCTAAATCCTCATTAATACATTTTTCATGCTGTCCATCGTGATTATAGAGTATTGTCCTTTCTCAACGGCAGCAGCTGTCCTGATACGGACATTGTTTGAACAGTCCGTGACAATTTACACCACCTCAGGTATATTTATTTATTTATTGGTTTGGCTGCACCGAACACACAGCCAGGGCTGCCCAACTAGCCTATGGCTATTACAAAGGGCTAGCCCTGCTGACAAACACATAAACAATACATATTAAAAAAGAACATTTATATATACATGGTGTAGGATAACTTACATATCATCTAAAATGGAGTATATAACATCATATCATGGACAACAATATTTGCAATGAGAGGTCAGGGTCTGTATACACGTGTATGACACCATGCGTAAGGGTCGCCTAGACATTCCCACAGACACCTCAGGTATAAGCCTGTTTTCTTGCCGGGGTTTTATTCCTACGACCTGTAATCCTAGAATATGTTACAGGGTTCCGACAATGCAACAGACGTACACGTAAATGCATAGAGAGGTACATAGTAATATATGTATTACAAGTCACTACGTACAAATTCGTAGTGACTTGTGTCCAGAACGTGAACTATTCGTTCGTCAGTGACCAACGTGGCAGTGATTTTCTTTCGTCAGTGTCTTTCCCCCTTTGGAAGTAATTCAACAATATTGTAATACTGTTGAAAATACTGAAAGAGTGACATAACACACTGTTCGGTGTGGTAACATACGTAGCAGCACCTATCCTAACATTCTGTTGTTGTTGTTGTTGCTCAGCTGACTCCCCTCGCGGCAACTGCGGTAATTTTCGGAAGCCGAGTTTGGGACGTCCTGGCGTACCCTCTCCTCATCCCGGTCCTGAACGCGTCCAAGCCGAACAAGTGGGGCAAGCATAAAAGCTGGTACGTGTTTACAGTTTATGTATCCATTTCAGCTATATAAACAAATTATATAACACAGGGTATATCATGTTCGCTACGCTCTATTTCGCCCTGCTATACACACTGATAATGATGCAGTGCCAAACGGGATTACAAAACGGAGCTACACATTGATTTAAGTACCTGATGAAACTATTCAGGGACGTTGTTTTTAGATTTGACATCTGAAATATTACACTACCCTTAAAACCATGGGCGTCGTAAGGGGCTAACAGGGTGTCTCGTATCAATTCAAAATCCCACAATGACAGCGCTTGTTGGCAGAAGGGAAAGCATTGTTTTTTGCTCAATTCCTTCTTATTCTTCTCTAAACAAATAACGGAATCTAGCTTTAAAGCACTTGGGGCGGCATGATAGGAACAAGTATTAATGGGAAATCTGAGTAAGCACGAACTGCATTAAACGTTAAATCGAAGTTTTCTATTGCTTGCTCAAAAGAAGAAAAAAATTGTGAAAACAAAAATAGCGGTCTCTGAAAAAACTGACCATGCTGTTAAAATGTGTTTGGACTTTGCACTGGAATCACGGGAAGATTCGATGCGTATACTTCGAGGATCACGTGCGGTGTGCTGAGGTAGCCTTATCATGATCAGTTTCTCGACAAATGCGGGGCGTTTATATTTGTGGCATTTCTTGTTGCGATTACGATAACCAGCCTTTTTGTGTAAAACAAAGTATCTACCATCTGTGGTAATCAATTTTGACTTGTACTGGAATGCAACAAGTGGCGTAACCAGCGCCAATGCCTGGCATCGGTAGAAACTTACGCTCGCTCGGTTGCTAATCTAATTTGGGCTCTACCCTTTATTAGGATGGCCGCATCCACGCTAATCGTCATCCCCTCCTACGTGCTGGGGTGGTACGTCCCGGGTATTGACAGCGGAGGGAAAGTCGCCTGGTACCTGGTCTTCTACAGCGTGTATTTGGTGTCCCAGACGGTGAGGCAGACCTGATTTGACTCATTACCTCCATGAAATTTCATGGAATGGAGGTTATATTTTCTGTTATGTGTCTCTGTCTGTGTAGATGATTACTCAAGAACGGCTGGATGGATTGGTTTCATACTTGTTGTGTTGGTGCGGTGTGATGAAAGCTCGAATCGATGAGATCTTGGGAGCCGTATCTGTAGTTATAATCGATGTAATAATATAAGAAATCACCCCTATATTTGAGATATATTGGTACAGGCATCGTGCTGTATGTGTTTGTTAATGGGCTTAGCTGCAAACAGATAGTGAGGTGACAGCTGTTTGGGGAACCCCCAGTAGTTTTATTTATGTCTGCTTAGGACTGTTTGAAATATTTGTAACAGTTGGCACAGTAGTTACCTCCATGAAATGTCATGGAGGTTATATTTTCTGTTATGTGTCTCTGTCTGTGTACAAGATTCCTCAAGAACGGCTGGATGGATTGGTTTCATACTTGTTGTGTTGGTGGGCTGTTATGAAAGCTCGAATCGATGTGATTTTGGGCGCCGTATCTGTCGTTATAATCGATGTAATAATATCAGAAATCCCCCATATATCTGCGATATATTGGAACAGGATATTGGAATTGGATATATCGTGCTTTAAGTGTTTGTTAATGGGCTTAGCGCCAATCAGATAGTGAGGTGATTTGTATGACAGCTGTTTGGGGAACCCCGAGTTTTTTTAATATGATAATTAGTTTTATTTATGTCTGCTTAGGATATCATGGAGATGTGAAGCGTGAGTATAATTGTAAGAAGTTGAGGTACATTTAACGGTAATGCTTAACAGGTATGGATGTCTCACATACGGTACTGCTGATTTGAGTGACATGGTGATTAAAATGCCATTAGGTCCTCTCATCTTAGATGGGTTGGGTGTCATAAGTTTTATGGGCGATACAGATGTTCTGATTTCCTTACGATAAGGAACAGTTGTTAGTTGTCTCTTTCGTAGCCAATGGTACTTGTTTTTTTAGCAGACGGGGTTGGCGCCAAGTATTCATCTTACAGTTGGTGTAGGGCTATCAGAGGAAAGTGTGCATCTCATTTTTGTACCGTGTGAACAGCTGATGTTATGACATATTGGTGGAAAATCAAATCACCATCTGACTAAAGTTGGCCACATCCCTTCTTCTTTCTGAGTTTCCCAACTTCCTCCCACCACACCGCTCTGAGGCACATAGTCGAACCTCAATAATGCTGACAACCTTAGACAGTTTAAATGTCAAACATCAAGCTTAAGGAACACCACGCTACCATATGCCGTCGACCTCTTAAACGCACATTACAGAATTAAGTGTCACATTTTAATAATTACTAATCAGATGGACATCCTCTGTGTCATTAAACAAATACACCACTACTTTCCCATAACATTTATAACCATTACTCTCAAATACAACCGACTATAAACATACATACCATCCACAAAAAAGCAATAAATATTTCATGGAGGTATGAGGTCCCCGAACTCTAGTTCAAAAATAAAGTAACTGTAAATGGAACATTTAACTTCGACACATAAAGACCGTCAGTAAGGCTCATCTCACTCACTCACTCATGGCAGGGTATTGTCGCTCTCTGCATCAATATCGGCTCATCAGTATCGGAAAATTCCTGAAATTAAATGCAACTTGTTGCAAATAATTGTCTTATTTGTGGGAACGAAAAGTATGATAAAATAAACTATAAAACGCACAATACGTACAAACATTAGCCATGAACATGACTTGTGGAGACAGCCCTGCCAGGCCTAATTTGGAAATGTGATCCTGGTATTTTTGCAGGCCTACACCATTGCTCATCGTACCCTGTTGATGTACATGACCGAAGTACCAGCCGAGAGGGACTCAGCAACAACCTATCGTACGTACGATCCGCGCAAGGAAATGCCGCCTCGATAAAGATCCTTACTTACTTACATTTGTATCTTCCCAAACTGGCCAAAACAGGAGTACAGGTGGAATGATATCTTTTTGACTTCGTTAAAATTAAACATTTCCATGGCGGTAGCCACACTGTGAGTTACAGCCAATAGGCCAACTAGGCAACGTTGTTCCTGCATACTAGTATACGGCAACTATGGCGGTGATCAGGTGTTCCGTACATTGAGAAATATGCAATTAAATGGGACAACGTTGAAGGAGCATTCCACTCCAGAAGCGAGTGTTATTTTTTGATAGATTATATTTTTGTGGTACAAATGCACCTGACTTTTCGCAAAGTTACCTCATTTGTCTTTTCGACAATATTCTTTGCACCCAAGCACCCACATACGGACCCGCTTCTACGAGGGGCGTTCACTAAGTAATGCCCCTGACCCATTTTCCATAGCAGGAGATTAATGAAACTTGGCACAGTTATTAGTCTTTCTCTTCATAGGAACCACCCAGAGTTATGCATTTCTCCCATCGTTTGATGCAGCTCTGGACACCGTTTTTGTAGGACACCCCAGGTTGGTCCTCCAACAGATGCCTCATCAATGGCAGAAGAGGGACGACCAGGTCTGGGAGCTGTTTCCACAGACTTCCGGCCATGTTTGAATTCAGGATGCCAGCGTATTACAAGGTCATATGATGGGGCATCATCACCATAAGTTTCTTTCATTTCATCAAAAGTCTTCTTTGGTGTGCGTCCTTTCAATTACAAAAAACGGATCACTGCGCGCCACTCAACTGGTTCCATTTTACACATGGTCTATTTCGCACCTGACTCAGTTCAAACACAAGTAAATCAGAAACCATAATTAGTTCAGAGCTGTTTTTTGCAACATAATCTATAAAGATATGAATCATTACACATACAAAATTTCATTTAGATCAGACGACTGGAAGTGGGTCAGAGGCATTACTTATTGCACGCCCCTCGTAATGTAATGCACCGTATATGATTTTGTGACTTCCGTCACACTTTCTCGCTAACGGTAGTTTCATTCATTCATTCGTTTCGTTTCGTGACTATCACACATTTAGGGAGATACAAAAAAGTTTGAAGACTATCTCATCTTGGGATGGGGAAATTTGGTCACTTAAGTATAAAGAGCTGAAAGTCGGTCACCAGCGCACAATGCATTGGAAGGGTCCTCAGGGGAATTTTTCAGTTTTTAGGGCTTTCAGCCCGCGAACTCCCTAATACAAAGCGATCGTTCTACCCACCCTACTGCTAGTCCTCATTATCTTCGCCGAGAAGGTTATTTTTGGTGCCGTTTGTATGTATGTAATGTATGTATGAATGTATGTAGTTGAACAGCATAACCCAAGAAGCTATGGACGGATTGTCATAAGATTTTGTATTGTCAAATAAACGATAAGATTTGGGGTTCCCTGGTGGGTTGCCTTGGTAGTGCGCCAGAAATACTGGTGCTGATATCCTGCGTTATGGATGAACGATGGTGATGATTTTTCTTCATTTTTCCCTGTCTAGGAATATTATGCCACATGCTGTCGTACCTGCTGGCGATCGCTGTCCATGGGCAGATCGTGGCAGCGTTCGGCACCACGGAATCTGCATCGTGTGTCAACTCCACAATCAGCAACTCAAGTACGGCCGTCACTGCGGACCCGGTAAGACAAACGTTAAACATTCTGTTTGTTTGTTTGTTTGTTTGTTTGTTTGTTCGTTGGAGTAACCGGTATATCACTTAAGAACAGTTTTTTTAGGGTAATACCAAACTTGGTTAGATCTGGAGATGACCTTATAGCGATAAATATGGTGTAGTCCTTATTATTTTCGGTGTGAGACTTTCCTCAAACACAGAACCTTCGCTTTATTTCCCTCCCAAGAGAAGAACTTCCCTAACAGACATCATAAACGTCAAAAGGCGTCCGTTTGATATACCTATTCAACATGTACCTACTGCTCTCATGGGCCTTGTTTTTTAGACAACACAAACGTAGATGCACTTACATAGTGAGTTTTATGAAATTACATCTAAATCTGCGCTAATCAGTTAATAGAATTTTTTTAATGTACCTAGAAATTGTTGTTTTAGCAGCAAACATGTTTTCCCTTTTCAGGAGACTGGTTACCTCGTATCAGCTGGAACTACAGCCGCCATTATCACTATCGCTGTCTGTGCAACAGTCTTCGGAGTCAAGGAGTATACAGGTCATCAATATCCCCATGTTACCTTCAGAATTACTAGGATTCGTTGCAACAGTGGCAAGATAAAGCGAAAGAAGCTGATAACATTACTAACGTTAGTTTCTATTCCATATCATTGACAGATGATAACTATGATGATGACATCATGTCTCAGTCCACGGTAAAATAAGATGTATGTTACCACAGGGAGTACGGTCACCGGTGACGACACCTCACGAGGAACTCTGCTGAAGGACATCTGGGAAGTCTGCACCTTCAGGCCGTTCGCTGACCTGGTGGGCTTGGGGATGCTGTCAGTATTTGGCGCCATTGTAAGTAGTTCCTTGTCGGACAATAGTTGTCACTTGTCAGCAATATGCGCCAAAGTGTAAACTGCAGGGGAGGAACGGATAATTGACATTATGAGCATTCAAGCATTCGAAGGACCTTGAATCTTACATTGAACAAGTAATGGTCTACGATGCTAAGTTTCTATTGACCCACCAATGATCTTTCGGCAGCTTGACTTTTTTTTTACTTTATTTATTTTGCACAATCTTTAAAAGGTTAACATAAAACAAGTTAAAGGAAGAAAGTACGTGCAGGGGGGAAGAAAAAAGCCTCGTGGCTTGTACAAAGTCTTCCTCCAAAGTAACAAGATTGAATAGACGTGTAAAATTAAACATTAGACAATAATGTAACCAAAAGAATTATATCAATTAACAAAATGGAAATAAATCATAATAGTTCAATAATTGATAACTTATGCAATATCATAACGGCGAAATGAATGAAATGATGTAATAAGAATATAACATTGAAAGAAATGTAACAACTGACAATGAATGGGAGATTAATTAAATGTTGGATTATCTAATAATGACTTTTTTAACAGGTTTTTGAAGATGGGTTGTGAATGACAATGATGTAAGGTTTCATTTAAACTATTCCAGATTTGCGGACACTTGAAGAACATGGAAAACTTTCTTTGTTGTGTTTTTACTTGTATCTGTTTTAAATGGTTAGACTGTCTAGTATTGTAATGATGGTGGTCTGAATTGTGATGGAAAAGGTTCTGGAATTGCTTAGGTATAGAAGAACTATTAATTGTTTTGTGAACAAAAAGGCAACTTTGCAGTTTGTTTATATCATATATAGTTAATACTTTTAAATTACGAAACAAAGATGCAGAAGGGAATGTATACGACACATTTGAGACTATTCGGACGAAGCGTTTCTGCAGAAGAAGTAGAGGTTTAAGTGATGTGGAGAACGTACTCGCCCATACGATGTTACAATATGCAAGATAGGGATATAGTAAACTATAGTATAATATCATATATGTTTTAGAAGATAGTAGCATTGCGATTTTTCTGACAATACCTATGTTTTTATAGATTTTTTTGCAAATAAGGTCAATATGTTTTTTCCAGGTAAGTTTGTCATCAATGGTGACACCTAAGAAACACGTGTGCGTAACTTGATTAATTGGTGTGTTATTAATAGCTATTTTAACATTTTCCTTATTGTATTTTTTCTTCCCTGCAAAAATAATGAAATTTGTTTTCTTGACATTTAAGGATAATTTGTTAATTTGGAACCATTTGTTTACTTTGTCTAATTCTATATTCATTTTACTGACTAATATATCAAGGTCAGAATGTGATGAAAACAAGTTAGTATCATCTGCAAATAGTAGTGCATATAGCTCATCAGATACATAAGCCAAATCGTTGATATATATGAGAAATAATAGAGGACCAAGTATAGAACCTTGAGGGACGCCACAGGAAATTGATCTTGTATCTGAGGAGTAGGTATTATTGGAAACATACTGTTTTCTGTTAGATAAATAGTCTTTTAGCCATGTGAAAACATATCCTTGAAAGCCATAGCAGTTAAGTTTTTCTAATAGAATTTTATGGTTCACGGTGTCGAATGCTTTCGACAAGTCCAGAAACACACCAATGGTGAATTCATTCTTTTCTATGGCCGAGGTAATTTTATCTACTAATTTCAAAAGTGTCATATATGTTGAATGGTGTTTACGGAAGCCATATTGGTGTTCATGGAGAATGTTGTTATCTTCTAAGTGCTGTAGAATTCTCTTGTATACTAATTTCTCTAGGACTTTTGAAAATACCGGCAAAACTGATATGGGGCGGTAATTTGACAGTAAACAGGTGTTTCCCGATTTGAAAAGCGGTATGACTTTGGCTATCTTTAAATCATTTGGGACCATACCAGTTTCCAAGGACAATTTTAATATATACGTGAGGGGCTCTAGTATTGAGCTGCTGACTTGTTTTATTAAGGAGGTGCTTAATTCATCATTACCAGGAGCAGAGTTCTTAAGATTACAAATAATATTTGTGCTTCAATGTGCTTCAATGATCTATTTATGATTCTCAGAGACTTCCAGTGATACCTAACCTAAATCATAATCATGTTCTCAATAAATAAAGACGTTTTTTGCTCATTGGCTGCCTCGTAACTGTCCCCATCCTGTTAAAACGTACTTTTACTTGTGAGGTATGGTATCCTCATCCTTCGCCTGAGATGCCTTCATAAGATGTCTTCCTTCTCATGCGTACTATCTTCTCCATCACTGGCGATCTCAGGCCAATGATCCCAAGTCTTGAAGGAGCACTATGTTTTTCCCTCGAGCTTGGCATCCTCGAGCACACAATCTAAGCACATTCCTCGAGTCCTCCTCTTGAACGTTTTCCTTAGTCTGATGCCTTTTCTAATACTAATAGAGACAATGGTAGACGCTATTGAGGCATTCTAAAGAAATGTCTCAACCACG
The DNA here is from genome assembly GCF_000003815.2 of Branchiostoma floridae. NCBI lineage: Eukaryota > Metazoa > Chordata > Leptocardii > Amphioxiformes > Branchiostomatidae > Branchiostoma > Branchiostoma floridae. The sequence goes on from NC_049982.1 coordinate 6,195,795, forward strand.
TGATTCTACAGCCGGCTACGATTACTTCAGTGTTCATTGTCTTTGTTTGATGGACCACATCATAGTTGGAAATATGTCAAAATCAAAGTCAGAGTACTTCCCGCCCCTGATGGTGCATAGGGCGCCGGCGGCGCCCATGTCCGTTTCAGTAGCCCTGGGCCACACAACATTATGCAATCACTACAGCAGGGGGCTAGTCCACTGGTATTGTGCTGCAAATATGATGACTGTTAAAAAAAGCTTTATCGGCCATATTCCATTGCCATCAAGTCTCGCTCAAACAACGAGCCGTCATCTAACACCGTCCTTCTGTCCTCACCACAGCTGCAGCAATGGTCCGCGGCCCTCGCAATTCAATACGCCTTTGGCCTTGAAGACCAACTGCAGAATCTTCTCCTCGCTCTTTTGGTAACGGCATTTATTTTTCAAACTTCGGTTACAAAAAGTGTGCTTATCTTCATCCATGACAACTTCTTTAGAATCCAACTATGTATGTTCAACTTTATGTAATTTTATCCATGTATTGCAGCGTTATGTATCTTCTACTTCCTTGAAAGAGTAGCTGACAGTAGACAGTTAAATAGAGTTGAAACATCAATAAACACCAAGCTAGTCCTGTAGTCCATAAGTCGTTAATCAATATATGATCATGAGCACACTGTGCCCGCATATGAACATACAAATGGTCCTATTACCAGTAACAATCGTATTGGCAAGGATAAGTGTATGATCCTTGCTTTTGCTTTCTTCTACATCTAGGGAGCAACTGTTCTAGCCGTCCCCGTCGCCGCCCTACTGCTGACCCGTTTTGAGAAGAAGCTAGTATTGGCAGGATTCGCCTTGGCAAGTAACGCTTTACCAAATATTGATCGTATGAAGGTTTATCTGTGGCGGTAATCGACATAGCAAAAAGTGTTACGAGCCTTATCCGTACACAAAGTATAGCTGCCCAACAAGCTTTCAACCAGTCCTCTGGTCCTTTTCAATTGATTTCTCTGATTCGACCCAAAGCCTATATCACGTGACTTGAACAGAAGTGTGACGTCAGCAACGAGTCGAATGTGACCAGGAGTTGGTATACCCCCCGTCGTCTGCAACCTAAGAAGTCACATATCCACATCGAGTCCACTGGACATTTGGTGGGTTTGGAGGAGGACTCAGAAATCCAGTCACAGAGCAGAATCACTTCCTAAGAGGAGTAAAAGAGGCCAACTAGATGAGGGGATCATCGACCATCCCTCAACAGAGATGGGGCCGATACCGACTGCTGGGCTCCTTCTCTACTATGTTAAATATACTCGTTTGAAATAAGCTTTGATTTGTTGTTAATATGAAGCGAAGTTGTGTTGGAACAAAACGTACCATTTTCCATCTACAGTTAGTGATTGGAGTTTCGGTGGGCCTGATGTATGCTCCGGCACGGCGACTGGATGTTTTTTTCGTACTGTTCTGTCTCATTGGGATTGGATTTGCCGGTCCAAACTACATACCATGGTATACATGTTTCATTATTACATTAGTCTGTCATTCTACAACAGGTACTAGACCCTAAATGGAAATTGAACAATTAGTTCAATTTCACATTTTTCTTCCTTTAAACTCTTTACACAGTAGAATATTCATTTCATGAATCTGCCATTTTTGCTATGTTATTATTTAATGTATGATTTCATATCTTATCAATTATTATGTTATCATTTGTTACCATTCTCTGATCTATCACATCGTTGTAATCTGATATCAACTAGTTTCTATCATTATAATTTTCGTTTGTTTAATAATTGTAATTTGTTAACTTTGATGTAGGGGGAGATATTGAACAAGGCATATGGCTTTTGTGTTGTTTTTTTCTGTATTAAATTTTATTGATTGATTTTGAAATGTGCAAGTAAATAAATATAAAAAACAGTGCCATGGTACTTTTACTGCTCAATTGTTTTTTTAAATCGAATTGTGACAGAAACACATACCAATATGTGGCATGAATTGATACTGCATTGGGGAGCCAGGCTCGGGCTACGTGACCAATATACGTAACGGGTCACGTGCCCTGAAGATAGCCTAGACGCCATCTTTGCTGTTCTTTGCTGTTTTAGACTTCTACGTACCTTGCTTCCACTACACTCGTCATGATGCCGCAATCGTATCCATAATTGGTGATACAGGAGATGGTTTATATCGATACTACATTAAAAAAATGTTCAAAGGAATCTCATCATTTCTTAAATCACCATTATCTCCCTATCCCCCAGGACTATGCTGACTGACGTGGCGGATGACTTTAAGATCCAGAAGGGGAAGAGGCGGGACATGCTGTTCCAGACGTTATACCAGTCCCTGAATATAGCCGCCGTACTGCTCGCTTCAGTGACCTCAATAGTGGCTTTGGAGTAAGGAAATATTTTCTGAAGTTGTATCCATTAAAGTGAGACAAACGAACTGAACAATACCGATAAAAGGAAATGTAAGAAAGTATTTTGATGATAACACATAAACTGTAATAGGATATCCTTTTCAAAATACAAGAACGCTAAACAATCAACAAGAAAGGATTGGGCCTACAGTACACAATAATATATTGTAAACTCTCTAGCAACAGTACACTGCAATTGATGACAGATTTCAAGTGACAGATTTGATTTACAATGCCTTTGTGTACGTGACCATTTAGACCTTTTCCATCAGCTTAACCTCGTTCGGAGACGTCTTGGAGCGCCGGCATTATTTTGGGGAGGGGGGGGGGGTGAGAGGCGCTCAATGGCGTCTGCGAAGAAGGCTAGGCTCAGCTATCAGTGGAAGCGAGGAGACGGTTACCCTGCACATGCCGATACTATACGGTGTTGCAATGTTTTCTGTGGTTGTAGTCCTCTCCAGATTTTTAAGGTTGCTGGAGAAATAATTGAAAGTGGCCAAATGGACGGAATAACATACCTGAGGAGTTAGCCGTCCAGAGAAGTACAGCTCTCAACCGTAACTCCCCTGGCCCACTAATAACTCCTCTGGTATAGTCTCTACCAGACTCCCGCCTGGCCGAATACTAGAAGTAGTAAAGGGACTTTGGCCAAGTTAGGAATAAAAGCCTAGTAGGAGTTAATTGGCCTAGGAATGTTGGCCCGCCTCGCGGTGCACGAGGAAATAACGCCTCTGACCCGACCGACTCCCCTAGCGTACTACTGATTGCAATTTCTTACTCTCAAAGCAGAGGTTAAGTCGCGAATATATAGTAGTAGTCTGGAAATTTACAGGCGTAAGAGGAGCGTGTACATTTCCCGACTACTACTATATCTCCGTGACTCAACCCCTGCTTAGAGAGTACAATTTCTTCCATTGGACCAACAATCCGCGGAGCCTGGTAGAGGCTACCTCTGGCATATCATTCCGTCCATTTGGCTGATTCTAACTATTCAGCAACCAGTTGAGCCTAGTGGAGATTACTGTGATTCGTGGCTGGTTGAAAATGGGACACGTTTCTTGTCGTCTCCTGTAGGATCGGCGGTTACCAGTCCAGTGCATGCACCCAGCCGGATTCCGTCGCCTTCACCACCCGCCTGCTGGTCTCCTTCATCCCGGCGGGGGCGACCCTCCTCAGCCTGGTCTTCCTCTGGCGCTACCAGCTCACAGGAGAGAGACTCGCGGCGAACAAGGCTGTGCTAGAGGAACGAAGGTACCGTGTCTTAGACTCTCCCACTGCAGTAAAAGTAGTATTTATCAAGAGCGGTAAATGCCAGTTCCACCCGGTAACACTTGCTTTCTGGCAAACATTACCAGACTTACCTGGCATTTACCTGGCATTTGGATCCGTTTCCCGAAATGTAACGCTAGTTCACCTTCATCCGCCTGGTACCCTATCATGATCCGTCTCAGGGTATTTAGGGATATCAATAGGGATATAAAGTCTCAATTGGACTATTTTGAAAATATTGCAGTTTGAAACCACCGTCTGTCGACTTGATATCCCTAAATATCCTGTTTTACCCTGTTTATTTGTTACCCTGTGAATTAAGGTGAACTAGCGTTAGATGGCATTTTCAGAAAACGTATTACAATATAAGTTTAACTGTTTGTTGCGGGATTAGCTGCAACTTTTTTCGAATGAAGGGAATCATGCAGATGAAACTGTGTCAACGACAAGAACATAAAAATATGCTGACCTCATTTATGTGACGTTTTCCCCCAGGACTCAGCAGTCTTCAGACAGCGGTAACACCGACACGGCAGCACCTCCACCGTCTCTGGCCACGAAGTCACATGACTTACCGGACATGCGCGGACCGGTGCAGCTGACTTACTTCGGGCCTTACGGTTCCTTCCGGTTTAAACGCCCTTAAGGTAGCCAGGGTATGTCTGGCTGAGGTATATATGGAAATAAAATCAACCATTTCCTCTGTTTCATTGGCCTACTGTTATGGGAAAGAAGTGAAACCCTTCAATTGAAAATAAATTCAGAATAGTTGTCAGTACTCCGTTAATTCATTTATGTATTTCGATTGCCGTCCTCCGTTAAGGCATATGGCACATTTCCAAACCGGGGCCCAGCCGGGCAGCTTTCGATATAAAAGATATCAGACTACACATGACGTTAAGAGGATAGTCGTGTGTATGTTTATGTATACATGGCTATTTTACGTTTCTACAAACAGCCCTCCCGAGCTCCGGTTTGGAAATCTGACGTTGGCCTAAGTATGCACACGCTGTATACCACGTTAATGATCTAACTGCTTGTTTGCTGTTACAAGAAGTATGACAGTTGTTCATTTCATTCATTTATTCATTTATTTAGCCAGGTATTCACTCTCAGGACAAAAGCGCTATTTTTCAGGAGAACCTGGGTACACCAAACTTCTCAACCATTCAATCCGACAAACATAGCATAGTTACAAATAGCATAATTACAAATTAAAAATAGAACAACAATGCATGATTACATAAATTTCTACCTATGGGTAAGATTCGCTAGTATTGAAATCAGTCCTTGTTCGAAATCAGTCCACGTTTGAATCCCTTTAACGAACTGGAACGTCTCTGTTCTACGGTAAGTTTATTCCAAAGTATCGGTCAATAGTGTTGTATGCTGCCTTTGACTGCACATTGCTCTGGGGTATGTGTAATAGGTGGGGTCCCAAATTGTGAAGAGCTTCAATGCAGAACGCGTTCTCACCTCAGGACAGGCGGCGGCATCCACAAATGGTACGCTCCCACCGTACTTGTGTCAAGCTTGCGTCACTGCGGGGTTCGAAAG
>NC_049982.1:6201133-6298619 GCF_000003815.2 Branchiostoma floridae
AGAAAATAATAAAACAGTAACACAGTGAACGAACCCCGCAGTGACGCAAGCTTGACACAAGTGCGGTGGGAGCGCACTTTTAAGGTCCACTCTCACTACACTCGCGTCGCTCTTGCGTCGCTGCGGGGTTCGACAACGCAGACGAAAGCCGACGGAACCTAGAGGTGACGCGAGCGAACCTAGAAGTGACACAGGTGAACCTAGAGGTAACACAAGCAAGCGCGGCGGTTTTTTGAAAGTTAAAAAAATAACGCAATTGGCAAGATGCCCCAACAGTGACCCGAGAGTGACACAACAGGACAGGCGGCGGTTTTTTGAAAGTTAAAAAAATAACGCAATTGGCAAGATGCCCCAACAGTGACCCAAGAGTGACACAACAGTGACGCCAACATGCCTTCAACAGTATCAAGGTTATTCCCTCCGTGAAACGGAGGTTTTGTTTTCACTGCTGTTTTTATGTCAGAGGGACGTTTGTCAGCCTGATAACTGGGGAACGCATGGACGGATTGTTTTGATATTTGGTATGTGGGTAGGATTAGACATGACAAAGGAATGGTAGGAATTGCGTTACGACAGGGCGCTCTAGCGGCGTGTTATGGTACTGTACATAGTAGAACTTCCGGTTTTGATATTTTTTGTTCGGGACTTAATTGTTTGGGTGATGATTTTTAAGTGGTAGGTAGCTGTGTAAAAGCGTAGTAAGGTGTGTAAGTTTTGGCCCCCTAGGGGTTTCCCAGGGGCGGTGAAAGTAATTCTTGTGTTAGGTTTTGAGAAGGAATAATGCAAGCAGGGAATGATGGATCGGAATGATTGTAGGTATGCAGATAGCTTACGTAATGATGTACATAATTGTATGCTTGTTATGCAAATTAGGAGGTAATTTACATAATAAAATAGTTTTGTGTAGAAACCTTCTACAGTCGATGTCTGTGAACAAAATAACTTGTGAACGCCAGGACAGATTGATCTGATATTTGGTATATGGGTAGGTATTTGGAAGGGGCAGAAACGTACGTTTGGCGGTTTTGCAGGGGATGTTTGTACTTGGGAAATAGACTGTGTAGAGTGGCTATTGCACAATAGTAGTATATATAGGTGATTACATCATGCCGATGCCAGCGTGGGCTGCAGTTGTGCCCGTCCCCACAAGAAGTGACCCCAAAGGTCATATTTGCGGCAATAGAGAAAATGGTTTATAGGGACAGTACATTATACATGATGGGGTGTACATGTTCCCCATAAGATTTGATAATCTGCAGACCAAGAATAAGGGCAATGATGATATTGTACACAGGGGCGTATATTATACTTCTTCAAACGGTTACACATGTAACAGTTACATTACATTGTCGAACAAAGTTACGTATTAAAAGTTTATGTACGAAGTGCAGCAGGGTTTGTTTTTCACAGTAGTCATTGATGAGATTGTTTAAAGGGATTGTACATTAAACATATGGGACACACAATGTTGTGGACTGCATTGTGAAATAAAGAATGTTACATCATCATTGTTGGAAGCAACAAGTCGGCAATGATGCTATGTACCGCAAAGGTCGTATATTTTACGTAAAGGGGTACTTTGTGGAAACATTCATGCAATGTATAAAGTCGTAAATATTGACATGCTTTATCTATATAGTACATTATATTTATTGGAAGTATTCAATGTACTACATTGCGGAGCTGGGTAGAAATGTGCATATTTAATATCTGATGATGGATTCTCCTGTCGATGTCGACGGATGAGTATATATATGCAGGCAGCCAGTCACTTGCCAAGGTGGCTCCTATATCTATAATTATCTATAAATATCTTTTTTCAGTTACAAATGTAATACGTTTGACTGTCCTCAAATGCTGCGGATTTATTAATTGTGCAAACTAGCCCCTGGTTTGCATTAATAGAACTTGATTATAGAAGGCATCCCCCAAGTTATCTAGAGATCAAAAAATCATGACGATCCGTCAACCCTTCCAGTGTTATTACCACGTGGTGAGGATAATGGTTCTACTCGGCCGGCCGACTCCTCTAGCTTACTATTGACTCTATTTGTCCAATTTCTACAATTGAACCACCGATCCACGGAGCCTGGTAGAGGCTATTATTACCATCCAAAGGGATGATGCAATTTCGTACGCGCGTAAGACTTGCTATAAATTCCGGGAATTTTTACCGATCGGACATACTAGTACACTACTCAGTTAGGCCAATATTTCTCTCTTTGTTAGTTACATGTGTCTTATCTTTAAGTATCTGCTATTATGAAATAAAGTAGGCGTATAAACTGTCCTCATTATTTATGCAAATTAGCCCCTGATTTGCATGATAAAATTTGAATATCTAAGTCATCTCCAAAGCATTCTCACTCACTCGCTCGCTCACAGCCTATGACAAAAACTATCTGCATTCCAAATACCATGACAATCTGTCAACCCAAATTATTCCACTCCAAAGGGATGATGCAACTACATAGGCTCGGAAAAATTCCTGTAGATTTCCGGACAATTTTGCCAATCGGACGTAACATAGACTGTTAGGCTAGCCCCTGAGATGCCTATAAAAACACCCTCAAACCACCACACCCTCACCCATTTCACGGAGGTTGAGTTCTACGAACGCTTGCATTTTGTCTATTTTGCACCAAGTATCAAAAGTAAGCATCCTTTTATTACTGAAAAGCTATTTTGGATACATTTTGGATATCATTTTACAGTGGTTTTTGATTCAGTTACAACAGTGAGATTTCCACAAAACTTGTTTCCGTATTCAGACTAACTTAAAAATATCTTTTGTTTTATCTGATGGGAAATAAGCCAGAATTCTATACTTGTAAACACCAATTAAGTAACTGGTTATCGATTCATAAACCTACAGATGTGGAGAAACAGATTATCGTGAAACGTTGAAAAAGAAATTATATCTATGTTGGATAACGTTTGCTTTTGAGTTTGCGATACAAGCAATGTAATCATTGCTGGTAGCCTGCCGCAGACAGAACATTAAACTTGCAGGCAGTCGGACCCATAAGCCATTCTTTTTCCTGCCTTTTTACAAGTACGATAGACTTAGACATTAATAGTTTGGCAAGCCATCCGCCGACAGTGAAAATGCTCCGCGTCGGAAAAAAAACGTATGAAATATCAAACTTTTTTCATTTGTGAAATTTGAAAATTGTTCAATAAACCTAGATTTTCTATATACATACACCATTACACATACTTGGTGCAAAACATATAAGCGATCGAGTCTAATCTGGTAAATGATTCGTGTCCATTCGTTTGTGTCACTTCTTTTACTGTAAAAGTCTTTCAAGGTTATTACATAACATATGTAACATATTATTCATCATCACAAGGTATGTTATTTCATTATAAATCTCATTTTGAGGCATTCTCATAATTTTACAGTGATTTTGCATAAATGGACAACGCTACGACTTCCGATAACCTGTTCATTTAGTCTAAAAACGCAACAGTGTCGCAAGTAAGTGTGAGCGCAACAGAAAATCGGCGAAAATAACACAATAGTGACACAGTGAACGAACCCCGCAGTGAGAGTGGACCTTTAGTTAGCACCTCCTCCAATCTATATACACAATGTAACTTAGTATAGTCCAACGTAAATATTGAGTATTGTGTCATCTCTACGAAACGACTCTTGAAGTAATGCGCCTTTACAACTTAACTGGACACATGGAGTTGAACACATGGTCTCTTTGTGTATACTTCTACTAAACGTGATACTCGAATAAAGAATTAGCAGCACCTAACGTTACGTCTTCAGTTTCTGTATGAATCCAAAAGTGTACATGTCGAAAAGCGTCAACATTTACAATTTGCTTATGCTTATCGCAATTGGGTATGCTTATGCAATTACTTTATAAGTTATACTTAAAGCATTTCCTTGCATTGGGACTGCAAACCTTCCCTGAAAAAAAATTAATTAGTGGACCATAGTCGCAAAGTGGGAAATAAGAAGATGCCATATAGAATACAACACCGATGTACGTGCCAGTCTGTTCGCGGGTAGAATCGTCGAAGTCCGGAGGGTGATCCAAAAACAAGATATTTCATCTATACCTGTGGTGTAGCATGAAGCATAACAAGTTGTGTAAGCATGACGTAACGTTACACCACCAGGCTTATGATAACTATGAGCCGCTGACATCTTTAGAGTGACCGTCCTACAAAATGGCGGGCGTCCGTGTGGAACCGCTGTCCACCCGTGAGAAGCTGTGTTACGCGGTGGGGGAGTTCTCTGGCGTCATGACGTACGACATCATCTCCCTGTACGCCAACATCTTCCTTCTGGAGGTGGTGAAGGTATCTGAGGAATCAGTCTCTTTTTGCTCCCTTAAAAAAGTTACATCTGCAGACAGCCAGACAAGGCTCTAGTTGTTTGTACGCCCTTGTGTTATATCAGCATCATTATATCATCTGTGTCACTAGTTGTTTTAAGCTGCATGTGAGTAATAGTTGGGTATGGGGAAGGTATGAAGAAAAGATTCGCTTAAATTATCAGCTTTATAACTTTCCATAGCATCATAGAAACAAAAAGACGTTTCGAATTTTTACCATGCAGAGTAACTGCAATCCCGCCGAACACAAGGCCCAACGACAGGCTCGTTCACAAAACCAACTTTACTATGAGTATCTGCCACATGTAGCTTTCGCGTGTAGTTTTTGCCTAATGCAAAATACCTGACAATTTACATGTTTTGTGCGACACATAACGAACATCGTTCTGTGAGTGTAGCCGTGTAAGTTACTTAGTTGGAAAGAGGTACGTCTGCTGTAAGTAATGACCGACCCACTGTTCATCAGTTCATTTTTCGTAACTTCTAACATTAATACTTCCGAATTCCATCGCAGTCATGTGAGGTACTTTTTTTTTTCGCATGCTGTTTATCGTCATTACAGAGATTTGCTATTCTTCAAAGGCAGAGGCTGTCAGAAAAAAAACACCACTGTTTGAACAGTCTGAGACGTTTTGAATCTACTCTAAGCCTGTTTTCTTTCCGGGGTTTTCTTCCCACAACCTTTAACCCTAGAATATGTACTACCTCCGATCCGAAAATTCAAAACACAATAAACATACACGACAGATACATCTGAATACATGTAGATAAGGTTGCACGTAGTTGAGTTTGCCATAGCCGAACGTGGCTTATTTCTGCCGCTAGAAATTATGAAAGATTCATGACAAAGTGTCCGATGTGGTTTCAGTTACAGCAACACCTATACGAACATTCTGTTATTGTTGTTGTTATTGTTGTTGTTGCTCAGCTGACTCCCCTGGCGGCGACTGCGGTAATTTTCGGGAGCCGAGTTTGGGACGTCCTGGCGTACCCTCTCCTCATCCCGGTCCTGAACGCGACCAGGCCGAACAAGTGGGGCAAGCATAAAACCTGGTGGGTGTTAACACTTATCCATTTCAGCCATACAAAGGAAACTATACAGCGCGTTGTTTATGATGTTAACAGCGCTCTGCTTTGTCCTGTGATAGGTGTTGCTGTAAACTGAATGATGCCGTGCCAACAGTGACTACACTACCAAGTTCCTAACTACTCACTTACCTACCTGATAAAACTATATTGACTTGACTTTACTCAGATTCACAATTAGCTTGACAGCAAACAATTAAGTCATGATCATAATTTGTATACATTCCTTAATAAACACTTTTATCTATCGTCTGTGTTTTTGCAAACATCCTAGCCGGGCTCCGGTTGGGAATCCAACAGTAGCATAACATGGGGTTTACCGTTTTCAGGATGGCCGCATCCACGCTAATCGTCATCCCCTCCTACGTGCTGGGGTGGTACGTCCCGGGTATCGACAGCGGAGGGAAAGTCGCCTGGTACCTGGTCTTCTACAGCGTGTATTTGGTGTCCCAGACGGTGAGGCAGGCCTGATTTGAAATGGATGCGCGCGTTCAAAACATGAAGTACCTATGAATTGAACTTATAACTTTATGACAAAAAAGTCAAGACGATAAATTATGTAGATGAAAATTGCATTTTCTGTGCACACGTGAGTTAAGGCTCGTCGTTATTGGGAAAAATTCTTGTAACTTGTTTGTCTAACTCTTCCCTCATATCTTGTTTCTGATTATTTTATGTATATAATATAGCTTATCTACAATATCTAATTTTGACACGAACGTTAAGAAGATACTCATTGTCACCATCGTGTGAAATATGTTTGTGATCCAAAATTTACTGTCGACTCATCCAGGTGTCACATTTCCCTGGCGCCCGGTCAGTCAGTTTGTGGGAACGAAAAGTATGATATAAAATATTTAAAAAAAAAACGCGCAACGCGTAATAAGAAATTAGTCATGGACATAAATTGTGTACCTTTCTTGAAAGACGCTTAGGTTTTTCTAAATTCTCGGAGGCAACCTGGTCGCGCCAAGGGAAACGAGATCCTGGTATAATCATGCATTGGCGTTTTTTGCAGGCCTACACGATTTCCCATCGTACCCTGCTGATGTATATGACCGAAGTACCAGCCGAGAGGGATTCAGCAACAACCTATCGTACGTACGATCCGCGCTAGGACATATCGGTCATAAAGCGCCTTCTTTACTTACCTCCCCAAACTGACCAAAACAGGTGGAAGGACACCCACGCCCTTTTGCCCGCACCTTTCGGTCTATATGGCGGTGTCTATGTCTGTTTCTCTATAGCCTCCAGAGGCCCCACGGCTATGCAAGCACTGGTATAGTGTAGACTATAGTGTAGGCTATCCCACAAGATGTGTGTTCAACTAGCTTACTCTTAAATTACTGATGTTTTACCATAAGCAGATCTAGAGAAAGCCGTGAGTCTTTGTTAAAGTTTGTTTGAAGACGCGAACTCGCGAATGCAAAGCGAGCGTTTAACTCACTAGACTGTTAGTCCTCATTATCTTTATTATCAAGAATGATAATATGTTCTTGCTGTCATTTGTTTGCACGTATGTTATACTATGTACATGTAATTGAACAGCGTAACCCAAGAATTCTATTGTCCTAAGATTTTGTATTTGGTTAGATCTTATAGAAGAAATTACTACATTTAGGGTTTCCTTGGTGCTGCGCAAGAAATGCCGGTTTTGATATCCTGCGTTGTGGACAAACGATGGTCATGAATTTGGCTAATTTTTCCTGTGTAGGAATGATCTGCCACATGTTGTCGTACCTCCTGGCGATCGGTGTCCATGGCCAGATCGTGGCAGCGTTCGGCACTACGGAATCTGCATCGTGTGTCAACTCCACAATCAGCAACACAAGTACGGCCATCATTGCGGACCCGGTAACACAAACATTCTATTGGTCTATGTTTGTTTGTTTGTTTCTTTGTAAGCGTAACTGGCAAATCGCTCAAGGTAAACATCAACAGTTTTTAGGGTAAGATCAGACTTTTGTTGAACACTATAGATGCCCTTCTTATATCGAGAAATCTGATGGGTTCTTCAATGTTCTCGATGTGTGATCTTCATTAACAGTCATCATTAACGTAAAAAGGCGTCCGTTTGATATATCTATCCATCTGTGTAAGCGTTGTTTTAAAGCAGAGGTTGCTGCGCTAGATCCAGATATTAACACAAACGCAGATGCATTTACATTGTGCGTTATGTAATCAAATGCATAATCGAAACCTATACTTATCAGTTAGTGGGGAAATAAAAAACAGCTTGACCTAAAATTGTTGTTTTAGCAGCAAACATATTTTTCCTTTTCAGGAGACTGGTTATCTTGTATCGGCTGGAACTACCGCCGCCATTATTACTATCGCTGTCTGTGCAACACTCTTCGGAGTCAAGGAGTATACAGGTTATGATCAACATCTCTATTACACATGTTACCTTCAGAATTACTAAGATATATTGCGACAATGGCAAGATGTTAGATGAAGTTGGTAACGTTATGAGTATCTATTTCATATTATTGACAGATGATAACTATTATGATGACTAAGCCATATCATGTCTCGGTAAAATAAGATTAATGTTACCACAGGAAGCACGGTCACCGGTGACGACACCTCACGAGGAACTCTGCTGAAGGACATCTGGGAAGTCTGCACCTTCCGGCCGTTCGCTGACCTGGTGGGCTTGGGGATGCTGTCATGCTTTGGCACCACTGTAAGTAATAGTTCCTTATCGGCCAATAATTGTCAGCAATATGCGCCAAAGTGAAAACTGCAGGGGAGGAACGGATAATTGACATTATGCACATCCAAACATTAGAAGGACCTCGTTTCTTAACTAGATTGAACAAGCAACGGTCTAAGAGGGTAACTAGGCTTCCAAAGCCCCACGAATGATCTTTCGGTAGCCTCCATGATCTTATGATCTTTTCATGATTCTCGGAGTCTTACAGTTATATCTAACAGCGAGCCATCACCTAACACTGTGCCTCTGTCCTCACTACAGCTGCAACAATGGTCCGCGGCCATCGCAATTCAATACGCCCATGGCCTTGAAGACCAAGTGCAGAACCTGCTCCTCGCCCTTTTGGTATGGGTCCTTTGTTTCCAAACTTCTGTTACAAAAAGTATACATCATCAGTGACTCCGTTAGCAGGCTACTTATATATGTATGTTTAACTTGTATAATTGTATGTTGACAGAAATTTTGCTCATGTATTGTAACGTTAAGTGTCTTCTCCTCTCCTGAAATAGTAACTGACAGTAGACAGCTGAAGGAGAATTGAAACACCAATTAACAACAACTTAGCACTGTGGTCCATTAGTCGCTCATCAATGTATGACCATGAGCAAGCTGTCCGCATAGGAAAATTAACGTGTTGGCAGCTGCAGTCTCGGCTTGACAAGGATACGTGATCCTTCTGTTTTTTTTATATACAGGGAGCAAGTGTCCTAACCATCCCCGTTGCTGCCCTACTGCTGACGCGTTTTGAGAAGAAGCTAGTCTTGGCAGGTTTCGCCTTGGTAATTACCGCTCGTTTATTAATATCAAGATCTACCAAATATGATCGTATAAAGGTTAATCTGTGGCGGTAATCGACATAGTCAACAAATTATGCACTATATCCGTACACAAAGTAAAGGTACTTACACAAGCTTTCGACCAGTCCTGTGATCTTTCTAAAGTTGATTTGACCACGTGACCTGAACGAGGTGTGACGTCACCAACGGGTCATAAGTTCCCGGCAGTCTGTATCGACCCGGTCATCTGCAACCTAAGAAGTCTCCCAGCACATCCACCTCCACACCCCTGGACATCGTGAGTTTGGATAAAGTCAGAATTATTTCCTGTGAGAAGTAAAAGAGACCATCTAGATGAGGGGCTCATCGACCATCCCTCAACAGAGATGGGGGGCCGATACTGACCACCTTTTCTACTATGTTGAATATAATCGTTTTCACCTCGTTCAAACCGTGCACAGGAACCGTTCATTCACGTCATAGTTTCATTGAAAGAAGGGACCTCGCTACTTACATATTGCTTTTGCAAAATTTCTGGATCCGAACAGAAGAAGGGCTCTATGTCCGAATGTTGTATATGCACCCTACCTAACACAATGCTAAATAAATCAATTGAGAGTTTGGAAACGGCCAGACGTTTCAGGCAGCATTCGTTGTCTTTAGTCAGTTACTAACGAGTGTCTGGAGTTACCAGGTTGTCCAGAATTTTGGGCTAAAAACCAGGTAACTCGCAGACGTATTATTTAATACTGTGTAATACTCATCATATCCGCTTTTTAATGGTTGTTCATACAAGGAATTTGAAGCGAAACGCACCATTTTCCATCTTTACAGTTAGTGGCGGGAGTTTCGGTGGGCATGATGTATATTCCCGCAGGGCGACTGGACATTCTTCTCGTAATGGTCTGTCTCGTTGGGATTGGATTTGCCGGTCCTACCTACATACCATGGTGCTGTATAAATGTTTCATTATTGTATCATTTTTATCATCATTCATTATACAATAGTTAGGCCATGTTGATTTGATTATATGGATGACATCCTCTGGGAACTCCAAAACTGATGCGAGCTAGCGAATTTGTTTGGCAAAAAAAAAGTTGCCTTCAGTATGAAATCAAAATGGCCAGGAAGGTTGAACATGGGACTAAACATACCAACAGTTGGGTGTAGGGACAAGTACATCATACAGGTGCAAAACATTTTTTTCTTCTTGGACCAATCCAAAAAAACAGACCTGAAAAAAATCAGAGGAACAGGTTTCGCCAATTACAAAATGGACACACTGTGTCGGCAGGCATTTGGGGTCTTACTGCGGGCCAAGAAGACAGCAAGAGCGAAGTCAAGTAGAGTTTATAGTCAATTGTACCAAGTTTTTACAGTCAAAGGTACAGAGACAGTTAGCCTTTATTACATGGAGATGGCATTTTAAAATGCCAGTGGGAGTCCAATATCCACCAAACCGATTCCTTTGTAGCAAAATTGACCAATTACCATTGTTTTGAGTATTGCCAGTTCTCAAGTTTCCACAGACAATCAGGTCCAGGTTCAGGTCCGGACCTGGAAATGATCCTCTGGACCTGAATTTTCTGTACTGGTACCTCCCCCTACCAACAATATTTCTTTTTTTCTTTCCTTTCACATCTTATTCTTTGACTTTAGATTTATTTTGGCATTCTATGGCATTAGTTATCTGTTTTCTGATACTTTTTTTAATCCATGGAATATTTGTGCTCATTTTACAGCTGCTTTGCACAATTTATTGTGTGGTCGAAAACTTTTTTTTTTTTGGAAACGGCCGAAAATTGGTGCGAGCGCGGATGTCATCCATATAATCAAATCAACATGGCCTTACTAGACTTTGGGTGGAAATTGAACGCTTTATTTTATAAATTTGATTCACTACGTTTTTCTCCATTGTGGAATGATGAACAACTACTCATTGCAGTTAATTAAAACATCGATGTCTTTGTTTCACTTATCCACCTACCGCCCGAGGATTCAATTTTTCCTTTATGGTGCATCCACCAGAACATTGATTTGGTTATTTTGCTCAAATATTTAGTGAGTCGTGACGCCATGACAGAAACACATACCAACATGAGTCATGAATTGATACTACATTTGGTAACCAGGCTCGGGATATAGTTCGAATAGGTCACGTGGCCCATTTACGTAACAGGTCACGTAACAACAAGATACCCATCTTGGTCTATTCTGTTAAACTCACTTTGCTTCCATCCACTTCCACTACACTCGTCATATATTTCGGCAGTCGCATCCATAAGTTTCGCTACAGGAGTGGATTTATATCGATACCACATAGAGAAATCTTTAAATGGAATCCCATCGTTTCTTAAAGCCAAGGGCACAACCCGCCGTACGTGCAATTTGTCCGTACGTTTTTTTTTTTTTTTTGTCCGTGCGAATTTGCAGCCCGTACTGGCACACAAAGTTCCGCCTTCACGTAAAGTTCTACGGCGTGTCTGCCTGCTCCAACATCCGTGGGATTCCCTACGAGTTCGTACGGAGGCGGTACTTACCACTTACGGATTCCAAAAGATTGCCCACGTTTTGGCACGTACACAACACGTATTTGCACGTACGGCGGGTTGTGCCCTTAGCTTTAATCATCATTGTCTCCCTATCCCCCAGGACTATGCTGACTGACGTGGCGGATGACTTTAAAATCCAGAAGGGGAAGAGGCGGGACATGCTGTTCCAGACGTTATTCCAGTCCCTGAATATAACCTCCATACTGCTAGCTTCAGTCACCTCCATAGTGGCTCTGGAGTAAGGACATATTTTCTGAAGATGTATTCATTAATGTGTGACAAACGAACTGAACAAAATCGATAAACTAAGAAAAGAAAGCATTTTTATGATAACACATAAACGCTAGAACCGTATATACCAGAAGCTACAATTAAAAAGAAGAAAGGACCTACAGTACAAATGATTTATCATTACACTGCAAATTCTCTGTTTGCAAGTCACTAGATTTTATTTGTGTAACGCAGGGCCCCACTGCTAAGCAGTGTCAATCAATGAGCTGGATAAAAATGACAGAAAAAATGGGACTTGTTTCTTGCCGTCTCCTGTAGGATCGGCGGGTACCAGTCCGGTGCATGCACCCAGGCGGACTCCGTCGCCTTCACCACCCGCCTGCTGGTCTCCTTCATCCCGGCGGGGGCGACCCTCCTCAGCCTGGTCTTCCTCTGGCGCTACCAGCTCACAGGAGAGAGACTCGCGGCGAACAAGGCTGTGCTAGAGGAACGAAGGTACCATGTCTTCAGACTTTCCGTTTCGAGAAATGTAACGCTAACTAGTTCACCTGCATTGGTCGTGTTTTTGTCAGACGTAAACCTTTTAACTTGTTCCATTCTAACATTCAGCAAGTTGAGCCAAGGATTGAAGCTCCTTGGTTGGGGTAAATTGCTTGCACCCACGTGACTGTCACGCAAGCATCGGCCGCCATGTTGGATGAGTGAACCTAGAAGTTGTTTATTAGGAATTGCTTATCTGATTACAATCACGTTATCATGAGAATAAGATGAGAATAAGATTATATGGAAAAGGGCAGATACCAAAAGCTTCCCGTTGATGAGAAAACACGTAAATAGTGTGCGGAGAAAGCAGTGGAAGATGGACTACATTTTATCTGTCAATGTTCACAATACCATTCTAAAAAAAGGAAATCATTCCTAGAAATTTACAAAACGAATGCAAGCTTTTCACAGCTTACCGATCAACAAAATACAACCTTTGGCTTAAGTCGTCCAACCTGTTTATCGATGAAAATTTTGGACATTTCACCTCCCATTACATACGGAAAAGAAATGAAACCCTTCAGAATACTTCAAGTAGAAATAGATTTAGAATACATGTCATGCTTTTTTGATTTATCTAAAGATTTCATTTTCCTTAAAAGTATATATTTATATACAACGTTGTCAAAGATATTTGTTACTATTCATTTATTTATCATCATTATACGCTGACTAAACTATGGCCAACTGTGAAGTCAAGATTAACCACCCTTGATAATTTGAGAATGTCTTATTCCATAATAGTCATTGATGACATCTTCTCTTTGCGAACATTTTCACTGCAAAAGTCAAACAAAATTTTTCATGCATTTACTGTAAGGCATGGAAATTTCGATGCAATTGTGACGTCAGCAATGGATCAAAGGTTGTTGGAAGTCTATGTGGGCGCCCTCCCCGCCCGTGGTTAAGAGAAGTTTTCTAGGAACTGATACTTGTTGCCATGACTCTGACCAATAACAATTACATTTCCTTATTAGGACCCAGCAGGCTGCAGACACCAACGTTAACGGAGCAGCACCTCAACTGTCATTGACCATGAAGTCACATGACGAGCCGGACACACGCGGACCGGTGCAGCTGACCTACTTCGGGCCTCACGGTTCCTTCCGTGTTAAACACCATTAGAGCTGCTCCGTGTGCCTGCTTTTCGGCTGATCAATAGTCATAGCAAGGAGGTTAAAATCAAGAGAAGTAACTAGCTAGTAATTTTTTGTTTGAACATTTATTTAGTCATGAAAGCTCAAATCGGCCTGCACACCGCCTTTCATTGAGGTCATGTGGGAAGAGGCAAGGGTCAGACAAAGTCTATAACAGAGATACAGTTTACATCGTTTAGAGTCCTTATAAGTCCTATAAGTCTGTATACACAATTTTGCATACATAAAAAATACATGATAGAAAGAAACTGCTACATGATTCAAGTCCGTTCAGATATGTATAAGATAATGCATACATACGTAAATGTCCCTCCCACAAGGCATTGCAATTATCTAAGGTCAATTAATACAAAATCTAAGCAACGGCACGTGCAGGGCGCTACATAACTATTTTAGTGGCAGTGCAGAATTTAGTCTGCGATAAAAAAATATTCCAGGCGA
Source organism: Branchiostoma floridae (assembly GCF_000003815.2). Taxonomy (NCBI): domain Eukaryota; kingdom Metazoa; phylum Chordata; class Leptocardii; order Amphioxiformes; family Branchiostomatidae; genus Branchiostoma; species Branchiostoma floridae. The sequence goes on from NC_049982.1 coordinate 6,214,994, forward strand.
AACTTACAGCCTCTTCCCTCTCCTTTGTGATGTTATTGCAAAGATAACATAGACAGAACACGATAGCTCTCGGGTATGGCATGTTTACAATAGATCGTTACAGGCAATCCACAAAGGCTGACTGTTGTTATAGCAAACTATCCGGTGGGACTACAAACGCATGACCGCGATGTTTCCTATCCGAAGATTTTGACTTCAGACTACGTCGAGCACCTGCAAATGGCCGATGGCTCCGTGCAATAGCGCTCCTAGCGGTTCGACTGCTAAAGTGCAACTGCACAAACATAGTGCCAGTGGTAGTGGTATTGCATAGATTTGATTTGATTTTTATTCAGAAACCTTTTAGCCCACCCGGGCCAATCTTCCAAGGTTCAAAACAATAGCATCGTCGTCATCGATATCATTTGTCCATATCGGGCCGTGTGGTGAAAGCCATGCGTTAAGATGTAATTCTTGATAACATAAAGATGGGTAACAAACTGACAACCTCTACAAGTGTCGGTGAGTGGTGTATCAGGGGTGCCTAAGCATTTGCACGAACCCTATGAGATTCGTACGAACATTATGTGATACGCGCGAATCGCTATGCGAAAACGCACGAACCTTATGAAAATCACACGAATCACTATGTGAAAACGTACGTACCTTATGAAATGCACACGAATCACTATGCGAAAACGCACGAACCTTATGTGATTTGCACGAACCTTATGCGAATGACGTGATCTCACGTGAACCGGTGGCGGTTGACGGTTTCGCATAAGGTTCGTGCAAATCACATAAGGTTCGTGTGTGTTTACATAGTGATTCGTACGAATCACATAAGGTTCGTGCGTTTTCGCATAGTGATTCGTGCGTATCACATAATGTTCGTACGAATCTCATAGGGTTCGTGCAAATGCTTAGGCACCCCTGTGTATGCTACGAGACTACCTATACTATTTTTATGGTCTTTTTTGGGGGGTAGAGAGGCATATATCACGCTACCATGACAACGGAGCATTGAATGTCCATTCTCTAGCTGAGGCGACTAGGCATGAAAGGACGTACGTATTTATTTGTATATCATATACTGTGTCCTCCTGCCTAGGACACAGTACTTAGTATATGATATACAGGTTAGTTTGTCCTTCCATGCCAAGTCGGCTCAGCAAGAGAATGGACATTCAATCCTCCGTTGTCAAGGTAGCGTAGCATATGCTCCTACGCCGAGTCGAACCCGCGTCCTAGAACTCCGCTTGGTTCGTATTGAGGTTGGAAATGTAGGTGTTTTGAAGTGATTGTTTTTACATGGCTTTAACCATGTATTGCATTTGAAAGTTCATTAGCTCGTCCCTCTATTAAAGATTTCCTATACCGGCACGCCACCTTGCGTACACACATGAACTGCATGTATTTACACGGCCTCTTCAAGCCCCCCAGTCTGAGCACTGCTGTGAGTGTTACAGATCGCACTGCGTGCGCAATTCGAGATGCTAACCATGGTGAAAATTCGACTGACCACTTGTAATGTTTCCAATTTGGTAAGCCAAGCTGTCTGCCGTCCCCCGCCGTGGTCCCTTTGAAGGCGCACATGCTACCCTGACACGTCGGGCCGCCGGTCGGGCTGTCCCGCCGCGGCAAAATGGAATCATGCGATCTTCGTGACCCGCCCGGGATGAACGATTTCAACCATCAGTTATAGTTATAGATCCCGTTTATATATATACGTTTGACGTGGAGTCGTTTTTTTTCTCTAAATCAGTGCCACACACAGAATACTATAGGACGATATACAGGTTCACTTGTACCTGGAATAGTTGATGGATATGATTGAAGTTAGATATCCGCCTGGGATGAACGATTTCAACCATCAGATATACTTATAGATCTCTTTATTTATAAACGTTTATATACGTTTGACGTAGATTCTTTTTTTTCTAAATCGGTGCGACACACAGAACCGTTATCAGGACGATATACTGGTACTTGGGAATGGTTGATTGATATGATTGAAGTTAGGTACCCGCCTGGGATAAACGATTTCAATTTAAATATCAGTTATATTTAAAGATCTCGTTATATATACGTTTGACGTAGAGTCTTTATTCTTCTAAATCAGTGCGACACACAGAACCGTTATCAGGACGATATACTGGTACTTGGGAATGGTTGATTGATATGATTGAAGTTAGGTACCCGCCTGGGATAAACGATTTCAATTTAAATATCAGTTATATTTAAAGATCTCGTTATATATACGTTTGACGTAGAGTCTTTATTCTTCTAAATCAGTGCGACACACAGAACCGTTATCAGGACGATATACTGGTACTTGGGAATGGTTGATTGATATGATTGAAGTTATGTACCCACCTGGGATAAACGATTTCAACCATCACTTATACTTATAAATCTCGTTTTGTACGTTTGACGTTGAGTCTTTAAAGAAAATCAGTGCCACACAGAGCCGTTATCAGAACGATATACAGGTACTTGGGAATGGATATGATTGAAGTTAGGAGCAGGCTTCTTGTTAGCGGGACAAGGACATTCTGTAGCTAGACAATTATAAGGAAACTCTGTTACCAGCAGTTTCCTTGTCCAGTTACCCATTTGCTCTTTGTTTAAAGCCTCATATTCACAAGTTACTTCCAGCCCGATCTTCAAAAGGCCCACTGATTTGGGAACCAAACGCTTGACAAACTCCACGATTTCGCGTTTCTACACATCTGCTTGGAGATAACTTGAGCCCAGAAATTCAAAGGGGATAGTATCATCCTCGATTCCAGCAAGAAAACCTAACAGGTGGTCCTTCTGCAGAGAAGGTCATTATATAGCTTTGACTATATAGTATTGACGTTTCGGTGAGATTCAGTTTTACGAACTCTGTTCTATTTCCAATGGCAGTGCGACCGCAGTCTCTCGGACCCGTGTCCATCCTCTTTCTCTTCGTAGAATCCATCCCCTAATTAACTTAGGGATTTTAAGATTCTATAATACAGTCCAAACACCCCCAAAGACCACTAAAACTAACAAAGAAAACTACTCATCTCCAAGCAGATGTAGAAACGCGAAATCATTTCAAACATTCATATCGCTTACGTTATAAAGACTTAGAACCAATCGGGATATCTAAAAAAAAAACGATTTTTGTCTAGCACGTCAAGACTATTTTTTTCGCCGCAATATTAGAGCTAATTAAGTAAATGCAAACCTCAACTAGGAAATAAACACACACACATGCATGCATACAGTTGAACATGTACGAGTGACCACCTCTACATTGATATAAGGGCCGCTTGGACAATAAGACCGTACTTTGCTGCAGGGTCCCGAAGATTACTCTCCAAGCAGAGGTTAGACTCCGGCTGTTTTTTGCCTTGCCGCCGGCAAGGCTTTACGCCAGCTTCCTTGCCGAGTTTCATGGCTTAGTTACACAATGGTACATTCCAGGCGAGTATTAAAACGCTCTTCTAGACGCATGTTACTGTATGTGGTCCAGCGTAATAAATCTACGCTTTAACTCACCATGTTTATATAAAGATATATCACAAATTGCATCAGAAGGAACTTAGTTTGTAATAAAAAATAATGCATATTCATTGTGGGTCAAAAAATTTTACAAAGCCTGTTTAATGTGCCAATCATTCATCTGACATAAATTATGATAATGAGGGAGAGGGGGGCGACATGTGGAACTCGGGATTTTTAAGCGTAGAATCTAGTCTAACTTACCAAAATAACATAAAATACGCGGCAAGGCACAGCTTTTTAAAAAAGATTTCTTGTTTTTTTAACGTATCGGTTTTTTGTCGCTTTTATCGGGCTTTCTATTTTGCATTTTATCTTGTTGTGTCTTAACCCAGCCGGAGTCTAACCTCTGCTTGGAGAGTACCCGAAGATAAGTTCCTACTAACACAAGAATGAAGACTCCGGTCTATAGTGTCCACACCTGTCCACATAGAATTAATCGATATCAGTCCAATGAGTGGACTTCTTGTGACAGTTTTGACTGTACTACTGTTCTCGAAAGTAGAGTGATGGATGTCACTCGAAACGTCCGGAAGTAAATTTCCGTTTTTAACGAGTTGCAGAGATTGCATTGTATTTGAATGTTGTTTGCCTGGATGTCTGTCTAACCTTCATAAACGTACAGTTCGCTCATTTCTCCGGGAAGCGGCTTGAACATTTAATTGGCTTCTCAGATGATAGCAAATATGTTCAGTGACGGCACTAACATCTAACTCACACACAGCGTACACAAAGTGTAAGTCATACATTGTTCATTTTTCATTCGGCTTGTACTGTACTACATGTACCCTAAAGCAGCTGGGTTTTTAACACTTATACCTGTCGGAAGGTACCGAAAGTGATATGTTATCGAATGGATTTCATCAGTCTGTTTCTGGATTACTATCAAGCCTTGGAAAACATTAAAAAAACAATCTGTTTCTGGATCACTACGTGCTTAGCCATGAAAAAACATCCAACAAGCCAAGTATGTGTCAAAACAAGAAAGTTTATTAGCATATTTTACAAACATGGACAACTTCATACCGATTGGGGCCAACTTTACAGAACACAATAACGCGATATTAAACGATTTGACCTGGATCGGTTACACATGTGGAAGTGTTTAAACATAACATTCTGATATGAAAATAATCATATGGTATGTATAAAGACTCCATTTATGAGCCAGAGAAAGTGAAGTACAAGGCAATCTATCTCACCGCGGGGGAACGCAACGAAGGCTTTGAAGTGGCTTGCGCGGCGTTCGTCAGTGGCACCTGATATGTGGCTGCGGTGCGCGGGAATTTTCAGGTGGGGCGGGCCGGCGGGACGTCCTGGGCGGTGGGACGTCAAAGCTGGCCCGAAGAAACCCTCGGCCGTCTCCCGGTGTCACCGCCGACGTGAATGTACTCGCCGTTGAATTGGAGTTGGCACGCGGTATGTATGGAAAGAATTTTCCTCATATCACGACGCAGTGGTTGGTGCGGAGTGTACAAATCGGAATGGACAGTTGGACGCTTCACAAAACTTGATCCTATCTAATACGGTCAAAGTATGAAGCATATGTAACTGTGTACACTATATATATACATTTTGTAGAGTCATCCGAAATATTCTACAATCTTAGTTTGTACCATAGCAGTGCAATCATAACAAAACACTATAACAATAGCGAAACATCGACACCAAAGGTATGTTGTATAAAACAAGAATGGCGTTTCAACATACAACATCGAAAAGTAAAAGACCTTAACGCCTTTGAGGTACTTAATCTTTACTTAACTGTACAGTTCGGTTTGGTTTGTGTAACAACTTTCTACAAAAGTATTCAATACTTAGTATATCCTGACAACCGAAAATGATGGACACGATCTGGGGCAACTCCATAATAGTATACCGTAAGGGGAGAGGCCACGACAGAATCGTTTCGGTCCACAACGGTAAAACAAAGACAGGAACAGGTCGGACGAGGACGCTGAACAGTTGGGTATCATCGGGATATAATAGTAGTAACGTTAACTTTTCAAAATTTTCCCTCATGATATACGACCATCCTCAAGGCACACGCAACCAGTACCGAAAAGCCACAGCCTTGCCGAAGAATATTCTATGGCAAGATGTCACAAATCTCCATAGTGGCGTAAAGGACTAATAATAGAATTACTTCGGTTTGCGTCAAAACGTAGATGTCTCCGTTTTTTATATTTTCCCCTCCATCATCTGTCCATTCACACGGTAGTGACGTTATTGTTCCTTGTGTACATGCGTGTACACACGTTAGAACTGCGTGTGCAGTTTGGTGAGGTTCCTCTGGTGCATGTTGTGGTGCCTGACCAGCTCGTCCGACCGCGCGAACCGCTTCAAGCAGTTCGGCCACCGGCAGCAGAACGGCTTCTCCCCTGGAAAACAGGAAGAATATCGAGTTAGACATCGTCAGAAGTTTTGGACTAGTTCACCTTTATCCGCGGGGTGTTCTATATCCGTTTGTTTTAAATCGGTGCCCATTGGCAACATATTTCAATTTGAAATCACTGTCCGTCGACGACAGATACCCTGTTTCCAGAAACAAAGGATATAGGTTATCCCGCGGATAAAGGTGCATATGTGTTCCCCATTCAATGATTAGTATGTGACTATTCAATGACTATGCAGTTATCTATAGAATTGTATTCGTAAAATGTAGGTTATACATGATTTACGGCGTTAACAGTATACGTAGCGCATTTCATTTCTCTCCAGAATCTAGAAAACCAGTGACGTCATCTAATTCTCTCCTTTCAAGAGTGAAGAAAATGTTTAAGGACAAGAGGACACTAGTTAGGACACTTATGGTAAACATTGATCATCTGATTTCTGGAGTAAATCATGACTCTGATCATTAGCACCAAGACGACAGCTACTGTAATACTATGCAAGTTAGACAGACAGAACTACCGTTCTTGACTGCTGCAGCTCACCTGTGTGTGTTCTTGTGTGCGTCTTGAGATGGTCTGAGCGGGAGAACTTTCTACCACAGGTCTCACACGAAAACGGCTTCACACCTGTGGACAGAGAGACGTATCAGATTCTAACCGTTCACTGTGTACACATCACAAAAATGCTAGCCCTGGTCTTGTACATGTCTGGTAATGTTGCATCTTACGCTCTGGCAAGATCGTAAGTCAATAACGCCGATTTCTGATAGTAGATTTGGATCAAATAAAGTATTATCTGATAGTAGATTTGGATCGGATTTGTATGCAAACGCAGACCATCGTGTACGCAAAGACCACCCTAAAAATGTTAAACTCATCTTGAGAGGTAAAGCCAACAACGTCTATCTTTGATAAGTAATTTGATATTGGGACAACAACCAAATGCAATAATACATGTAGGCAAACAATCCAAATCATGTTGAAGTACTTTTTACAGTTCCAGTCCGAACTCTTGAACCTGACTTGTGTTCAAAAATACAGAACCTGGCGGCCACTTTCTGCGAGTATGCCATATTTTTCTTAAATATTGTGACGGAATTCATTACCGTCTAACTCGTTATTGTATGTGGATGTCGGCGAAACTCAGCCAATTTACTGCTGCAATACCGTACATTTTGAAATAAAACTTGTCAAATGCTTTGATGGTCAGGTACCTGTATGTTTCCGTATGTGTCTCTTGAGCTGGTCGGACCTGGAGAAGCGCCGCCCACAGCCGGTGTACTCACACAGGAACGGCTTCTCACCTGCAAGGGAAAGAACAAGACAGCATGTTAAAACATTTCCCTTTTATCTCCTATTTTAATGAATGCATCTAATCCATCATGCTCTTTCCTTGTGATCAACTCCCTTCCCAGAAAACCCACAAGTACAACCAGTGTCCACAAGCTGCCCTTTCAATGTTAAATGTTACGAAAATTGTAGACGCAAAAAAACAAACAAATACAGAAAGCATTTAGAAGGTCATTACTGTAAGTTTTAAGTTTTACATATAGAATATTGAATTACGTAAATACAGTCGATTAGGTTTTCCCATACAATGTAACTGGCATAATTTTTTTGCAATAAAAATTGATTGATTAATTGATTGATTGACTGATTATTATAGGGCGGAATTCTACCTGTATGTTTCCTGTTGTGCATCTGTAGATGAGACAGTTTGAAGTAGCGCTTGTTGCATGCTGGGTAAGGACAGACGAACGGCCGCTTCTCCTCCGTCATCAGCCTTACTGCGCATGTGCGCTGGATCTGCTCCAGGCCGCGGGGCAGGCTGGGACTGTGCAACCCCGGGTAGCTGCAGCAATAAAAATGGTTCACATTTCGTGAAGACAAGTACAATTTAAGATTGAGCACAGATATTTCACCTCATCTTGCTTGTCTTTCATAGATCTAATGAGAAGTGAACGGAGAGGAATACGAATAGATCTTCCACATGTATCTGGGTTGAGAATTAGAATCATTCATCAGGCTTGTCTAAGGCGTTTGACAACGATGACCCCTTAATCGCTGACGTCATATATTCGCAAGGGCAGGTGCATAAATAATTAGTTATTGAAAGTTAAGGAAGGCTGTAAAGATGGACAAAACTTCAGCTTATCTGAACGTTGGTATTCATATTTCGATTAGTTTAATCATCGACATTGTTGATCGAAAAGGCAAGATATACGTTCATGCTGAATGTGATATCTTGTTGTGTCGATGAAGATTAGACAACCAGGTAATAAAACACACAAGGCAACAGCTACTAAAAAAACTGGATAGATTTTGGAAATGGTCAGATGTTTCAGGTAGCAATCTCGGTATCGTATCTTTCTATGATGGTATATACAACAGGAATTCTATCCTATTTTATTTCTGTCTTATACTTATATATTCTGTATTATTTAACTCTCATTTCATTTTCCTTTCTTGAAACCTGTCTTGAGAAATAAAACGAAAATCTTCACCTGCAGTTTTCTTTCTTGGGTGACCTCGTGGCAGCGCAGTAATCCAGACTCGCCGCCATGGACGCGGAGTACATGACGCATGCGCTGTAGGTGCTTCGCGCGTACTCGCAGTCCGCCATGTTGGTCTGCAGGGGGTGCGGTGACGTCAGAGGGCCCGGCTCGCCGCCCTGTCGGTACGCATGCGCAGAACGGGCGAACATGTAGCTCCTGGAGTTGATGTCGTCCGACAGGCTGGTCGAGTCGTAACTCGGAAATCCTGGTAGAAAATGCGGAAAACAAGAGTTAGAAACAAAATAATGCAACCTGTAACATGCGCCGATGAAGGTATAAGATACCCGAATGTTACTGTGTTACCTTATAGTTTAACAAAGTAATACTGCTTTATACTTAATTTGCAAACATAAATAGACAACATTTTTTTTTATCTAGAAATGTGTCAAAATTGACCAAAAACAGACATTACGTTACTTGAGACAAAGAAAGAGAGAGGAGAGGGGGGGGGGGGGAGAAGAGATGAAAGAGGAGAGAGAAACAAAGAGAGAGAAAGGAGAGAGAGAGAGAGAGAGAGAGAGAGAGAGAGAGAGAGAGAGAGAGAGATGGAGGGAGAAAGGGAGAGAGCATTTTCTGCCTGTACTTTTCACCGGATATTCCTTACACGAGAATAAAACAAGTATGCCACGAGAAAGTTCCTATTCATCAGACCGTTACCCAAACACATCCCTGATCGCACATGTACATGTGTACATGTTGTCGTGAGTTCCAATGGCGTACATGTTGTCGTGAGTTCCTCTCTCCGCCGAAGAGAAGAGAAAGAAAGAAAGAAAGAGAGAGGGGGAGAGCATTTTCTGCCTGTACTATTCAGCGGATATTTCCAACATGAGAATCCATGAGAAAGTTCTTATTCATCAGACCGTTGCCCAAACATATCCCTGAGCGCACAGGGGTCATGGTGTACATGTTGTCGTGAGTTCCTCTCTTCGCCGAAGAGAAGAGAAAGAAACTTTATAAAGAAAGAAAGAGAGAGAGAGAGAGGGGAGAAAATTTTCTGCCTGTACTATTCAGCGGATATTTCCAACATGAGAATCCATGAGAAAGTTCTTATTCATCAGACCGTTACACAAACACATCCCCGAGCGAGCAGGGGTCATGGCGTACATGTTGTCGTGGGTTCCTCTCTTCGCCGTATCACAAGACGGAATCTCACAACAGCGGAGCTCTAACCGCGCGCCGGCGGAAGCTAGCGGCCAGCGAGGTTACACCGGCGGACTGGCTTATTACCGACCCGATAACGGAAGAATTGTGGGGGATACGCCAAATTAAGTCCTTGTTTCCTGCGTTTTGACAAGTCCTATATTAAACCGAGTCCGTGAGGCAAAGGAAAAACACTTCGGAGTCGAGTGGCCTCCAAACGTGATAACATTAGTGGTAATGTCATAACCTGTCAAAGGATATGAGGCCTGGGAACAACAGTTTCACGATTCAATCTGAATATTTGATTGTACAGTATCTCGAAACCATCAACACAGTATTTAGCGATACTTTGATTTAAATCTTTTTTTAACACAACTCACGCGCTATTTTAAGATCTTATCAACTCGGGTTGCAATTGTAGGAGCCGGTAGAATAAACCATCCACGGACAACTTTCAAGCTACGGGTACCCCATCTTTGGGAAACCATTGGCCAGAATAGCGAAGTAAAACCACGCCAACATTTTGATACACTCCCACCTAATATAATAACTCCCCCGTTACCTCGCCCGCCTTATGCAGCGACAGGCTAGGTCAACATCCTCTGATAAAAACTGCTATTGTATAAAGCTTTAGATATGTTCATACCTATATTACTGGTCTGTTAGGCCTACGTCACTTTTCCAAACTTGGAAGATCAGTCTCTTACAGATGATTAACTGTGTCGAAATTAACTCGTACTTTCACTATAAAGGCTACAACCACTGAGCGACCAAAGGCTTGACAAGTCGCTCAAGAACCTTCATATACAGAAAGGATATATTTTGTATGATTTATTGTTGACTAAAGCATGCTTTTAAATAGTGCGTCATGTTCTAATTTTCAAATTAAGGGTCTCACAAGTACATTTTAGTCGCTGTATGGTCGCCGCCTAGTGGAAAGAGTACTCTTAAGCAGAGGTTAGGCTCCGGCTGTTTCTGACGGTTTTTACTCGTTTTTATCGGGCCGCGAGACATCAAGAAAGAGTAAAAAATGGAAAGCCCTATAAAAACGACTAAAACAGTAAAAAAAAGCTGGAGTCTAACCTCTGCTTGGAGAGCTAGTATGGAAAGGGGGTCTACGGAGGTAGACGCTCAACGACATTAATAGAGAACGGATGTGTCTTGTATAATTTATTGCCGTTTTATTATTACATCATACCTTTAAATCGTGCGCCATGTTTGAAGTGTTATATCAAGGGTCTAACAAATCCATTTTAGTCGCTGTGCGGCCGCTCAACGGTCTGCGTCTAGTGAAAAAGTGGTCTAAGGAGGTAAGTGCCCGCCTTGACCTCCCCCTGATGACCTCCCCATCTGTGGCCGTCCAACAAGACCGGTGTCACCGCGCCGACAGGAGCTGCTGGATTTATGGCGCTCTACACCGTGTAACATTCGCGGGCCCGCAGATAACGGAATGGGAACCAGGAACGGGACGATCCCACGTCAATCAACACGTGAAAATAAAGCCGACTCCACATGTCCCACAGGATTATCGTGCTGAGAGGGATTTATACAGGTGTATGTTTTTGACAGTGAGGTTTGTGAGAGGGAAGTGTGGCGTGTTATCAGCTGGGCAACAACGTTTCTCTCATCTCCAGACTCCACAGGAAGGAGTTGGTGGACAGTAGCCTTGGATACGAAAATTCATTCACATAACAAAACACAAATGTATTTAAATGTCTTCGCTAGAAGGTTATGTTTTCGGTAGCGTGTGTGTGTGTGTGTGTGTGTGTGTGTGTGTGTGTGTGTGTGTGTGTTTGTAGAAGACCAGCATAACTCAAGAACGCCTCAATGGATTGTATTGATATTTGGTAAGGTGGTAGATCTTGATGAGACCTGAAACAATTAAATATTGGGCCCGCTAGCATGTTGTTATGGTACTGCGGCGAAACCTCCGGGTTTAATTGTAACAAGTTTTATGATCCGATTGGTTTCATGCCATCACCGACTACCCTTTAATTTCCTACAGTGTCACTGACGGAAAGTGGCGAATGCCACCTGAAACGTCTGACCGTTTCCAAAATCATATCCAGTTACTTGAGTACCAGCTTTTTGGCGTATCTTATTACCTGGATGCCTGACCTTCATCGATAAACCTTCCCGTACAACTTGGAAATAACGATCAAGTACAAAAAAGCATCTTATGGAAACAGAGATTAAATCTAACCATGAAAAAACGATTGTTCACGCATTTGTCGGAAAGCCAAATTCCCAGGCCGCCCAGGCTATTAAAAGAACAGGAGTTTCAAATTCATAAATGTAAGATTATAAACCTTTATAAGTCACTACACCCAAAGTGTGCGCTGAACCACACGTAGCTCTGTCGACGTGTGTTCGGCTATATTATCAGTGACTCTTCCTAGGCCAAGAGGGATTACAGATTCTCGTTCTTTTTCCGATAATCTACGGAAACGTATAACGTATACGGAATTTCTTCAGCGGTGAAGCCTTTAAAATTCCCCCATTGAATCTCCATAGCATATCTGTCATTACATTTGTCTGGGATTAAAGCCTTTACCCAGAGAAACATCCATCATCCACCCTCAAGGTCCTACATGTACTTGTCTCTTGTATTGTGGAACGCATCAAGAAAACGGTATCGCTACTGTTATGATCCGTAAGACTCAAAAATTGCACATAAAGCCAGTGCCGGGAGTGAATATTTAAACAACTGAATACTTTTACAAAAGAACGAAGTTGACGTCTAATATTTTTTACAGAATAGCCCCCTCCAAGCTGACAGAGACGCCTTAACTCTCGTCCAACAGGTGGTTGTCTTCAGTGATCACGTGACCCACAGTTGAACGAGACTTGTGACGTGATGAGGACAGCGGGACCGTGAGGTCGCGTGGTGCAAAACTGCTTTACAGCGTGTTGTGATTTGGTGGGAAAACTTTCATAACGCAACATATTTTACGCTGGTAGTGTGTATGAACGCCCCACCAACTGACACTCACGCGTCAGCTTTCAGGGATCGGGGGGTCGCATGGTGCAAAACTGCTTACAGCGTGTTGTGATTTGTCAGGCTGGTGGGAAAAGTTTCGTCTCACACAAATATTTTAGCACAACAAAGGTTTAAAGCCAACGTTCTGATCCTTTTCAAAAAGTCTTTGCGAGGCTCTTGTTTTACGACTTGTCTTTCCAGAGGTTGAAATTTAATTTAGATTCCAGTACTAGTATTAAACCGCCGAACAAACTTTCCGCTCCGGCTTGTTGTCTACCACGTGTTTTTGCAGCGTTTCAGTAGGATTCTAAAGTGGTGTGAATAGCACTCACCTAGTACCTTGGATGAGTGAGAACGCGGCAAAACTTAATGCAAAACAGAGAGGTACTTGGAGGTAGGTTCCGAAGCACGTTATAGAGTATCCGTCAACGTAAATGTTTTCACAATATGTCAAAACGTTTTCCTTGAAACAATAAAACAGTTGTCACGTCAAACAAGCAAGCATGTGTGAAGTACTTTTGGAATTCCAGCAAAAATATTTTTCTTCCAGTTCTCAAACTGCATGAATGAGCCGAGTCACGAATCTTCCAACCGTGTACAAGGGTCACACTCCGTCAGACTTTCCCGCCAAAATAATTCACCCAAGTGTCGTTTGATCTCCAGTTGACGGGGGATTAAACGGATTGCACCTGACCTTGTGAATTCTGGGTGTTGAAATGAGCGCCATTTTGCCGGCGATATCGCGTGACATGTTAGCACTGCTGTAGCAGCTGTTGTTTCCTCCGCTGCCGACCTTATCTTCGCCTGAGATCGACACGCTGGAAGGATCGAGCTCCGAGACAAACTTGTAAGGAACAAATTTGAGTCGGACATGTACTCTCCAAGCAGAGGTTAGGCTTCGGCTGTTTCTTTTTCCTTTTTTTAAGGGCGGAATTTCTATTTTGTACTGTTTTCTTTAAGTAAGGTTGGGACACATCAAGATGTCAGTATCAAATAGAAAGTCCAATAAAAACGCCTAAAAACGCAAAAAAAAAACAAAAAAAAAAACAGGAGCCTCTGCTTGGAGAGTATCGAACATGTAGATATTTCTACCACTTGATCATGCGATACGGCTATGTTTCTATCCGGAGCGTTTTCCTGAGTTTTCTTAAGAAAAGGTTGAACTTCGAGTAGGAAATCGAGCTTTTCAACTTGTGATTCGTGGGTCGAGAGCTGTGAGAGTTAGGCCTACGTCACATTTCCAAACCTGGGCCCGGTCGGACAGCTTTTGGGAACGAAAAGGATACGTACACTAGTACACAAGAAGTAAAGAGAATACTCGTAGGCATTATTGGTATATATATATTTACGAATACATTTCTGTTTTTCGTTTCCACAAAAGCCCGGCAGGGCCCCAAACCACCTGTATGATTATACAAGATAAACTGGATAGCATTGGTTTTACAGACCAGTGTTTTATGAAGCAATAAAAATATTGACAATTTTATCGCAATTTGGCCTTTTCCAGAATACATCACATCACCTACACTTTTGTGCATTACATCACTGTCTGTTCTAGATAATACGCCTACTATATGTTATTTAAATTTGAACAACAAGAATACAAATCTAATGCGCAATGCCAAAGGAGTGTGTTGTGTACAATGTGTGGCCATTTTCGCGTTTTGAGCGGCTCGAGTTCTTGGTGGATGTCAATGTGCAGGTGTTGGCACATTGGCGCACCAAATCCGCGTAGTGTGTTGATATGACATCGCGTTGTACCAGTCAGTCTAGTCTGGTCTGACGGAGAGAGTCGATGGGATGTTTTTTCATGGAGGAGAGCTAGACGTTTCGTCTTCACTATCTAAACCCGAGGTCAGAGGCCACGGCTGGTGTTGAGCAGATTTACACGGAACAGAAACACGCTGATCCCCTCCGTGATGGTTTGGGGTCAGGCGCGGGTTGAGTGACCACCGCGTCAAGGACAATGTTGACTTTTCTGAAATTGAAGTGTAGCATGGGTGCGATAATTCAAGGCCGTGAAGTCGGGAAACACCGCGCTATGGCGGGAAGGTCTGGTCCCTCAGGGTTCAATGTCATTCGTCTTATTTCCTGCGTTCTTGTTTGTGCATTTAACCACGCGCGGAATGTCACTTTAACTCGTCTGGTGCCGTTTCTTTGTCTGGCTAGGTAACACACTACAATTTGTCAACTAAAAAAAATCTAGATTCTTTTGCATATCAATTTAAAGCTAGGACATAAAAACTCTCTCCAACAAGTTCTCTTTAGTGTCACTGACGAAAAACAACGGATGTTGTTTGAAACGTTTGACCGTTTCCAAAATCATACCTAGTTACTTGAGTAACTACTTTTGGGCGTATCTTAATACCTGAATGTCTATCTCTATCTAATCTTCATCGACGCACCACTGTCATGGCCTAAAGTCAACGACGCGCACTTGGTCACACTCGGCACTTTTAACACATTCAAATGGTGGAACAAATAATGATCCTATCCGATATTATATTGCGTTATTCGTTTGTCATCTTTTGTGCTACATGTTCATACAGAACAACTCTGATCAACTCTGTCTCCCGTTTCGTTGACGAAACAGAAACGTTGAATGAGATCTGTGGGCATATTCACATTTTAGATGCCCCAAACACGGGAGAACATCACCTTTCGTACACTTGCTGTAGCGGTGACGGAATCGTACTAACTGTTCTTAACACTAACAGTAGATCGGAAACGTACACATACCGTTTTCTACATGTTGAAAGACTAATAAAGTCAGTAAAACAATGCGCTTCGAATTAGTAGAAAAATAGAGACCATTAAATGTCGAAAGTAAGACTAAACACAAGTTAACAATCCAATCCGAATCAGGAGGAAATTGAAACTTGAAATATGACGTGCGCCTATAGAGCAGGGAGTAAAGTAATACTAAAGGTTGTGACTCCAGCCCACACACTACCGCGTGCCTGTTGCACTAGCACTGTACACACACGCGAGGCAAGTTTTGTCTCCGAGACACTGACAAGAACAGACAGACGCTGACAAGTGTAACTTGCCATGACGCGGAGGGGTTTCGTAGTACAATTAAGTGAGACATCCTCCCTATCTCACGGTTTAGTAGCTCGCAAAGTTGCTAAGATAAGATATCTTTACACGCCGGAGGAATGCTCCTGCCACGTCTGGGATAGGCACGGCATGCGGGTATCGGACCGCGCTGTTGACACTCTAACCAACCCGTGACAAATTGAATGTTAATTTAGGCTTTAGGGCCTCAACAAACCCCGGTGAAAAGCGCGGGTTGAGCCGGTCCCTTGCGACCGCCCGCCCGTCTGACACTGTTTAACAAACGGCCGGAGGGGAGGAAAACCGATCGGACCCGCTCTAACTCCTCTTGTCAACGCCGGGAAACCGGAGATGTGTTTATTTGAGCAACATCGCCGATCGGAGAGATAGGTCACGCACGGCCCGATAAAACTGTAACTCCGAGGATGGCCCAAGCGGACGGCGTTATTATGGTAGTGATAACGGTGTCAGGAGACGGGAAGGGACGTCAGGCCGCACATAGAACCTCTCCTCCAGACGCCGGTGTCGGGTTGTTCTCGGGCAGGGTTTGTCTGGTCCTGGTTTGGCGGAGTTAATGGGGTCACCTTAAATATTGACGCGGAGTGTCGGACCGGCCGACGCAGGTGTTCCCAAACATCTCCCGGGTTTCACACCAATGTTTTCTTTACGATAGCGATCGTTTTTTTCTGAAATCAGCGGCGAGATTGGGCTTGTCTTTCAAGGATAAGAGAAGAAAAATCTCTGCAAGAATCTGTGAAAATCTGAATCTAATGTTTCCTGTTCACTCCATGAACCACAGTTATCTTATCTTTGATGCAGTTTCTTACTGATTGGCGATGCGATACCATGAGATGCACGCAGAGTTCAGGTGGCTGTATTTTCTTTGCTATTTTATGAAACCAAGTATTAAAACGACCAAGGTTCGTTGGACGAATTCTCATAACACAATGTCAAATAACTATTAATAGTTTTATTTCACTTCCCCGTCACAGGTATTTTAACTTAAGGGGTGAGGGAGGCAAAAAAAGAGATAAAGAGATGGCCAACGCACTACGTATACCGTCTACTTGTATGTAATAAAGGCAGAAAGTCACAGCCTTAATTCTAATGTTCGAACTTGAACTGTAACCAACCCAACGTCTTCATGCACCTGTAGAAAGACTTCACTTCTAATCTTGACAGTGACTGGCGGAGACAAAGTGGATTAGTGATAATACTCGCGGCAGGACGGATCGCGAGACAGCTTAGAAAGTCAGCTTTCGTCGCTCGTTCCTCCGGTACAGGTGCGGTGGGCACTCCGGGCACGAGAGCGGACAAGTGTGCAGGGCACGAGACCCTTGAGAGTGGAATCTACAAGCAGATGTTGGGAGGCTAAGTCGTAGTGTTTTCCTGGCTGCTCTTTTATGTCAGGGAGTTTGACCAACCTTGGTTTGACACAGAAAAAGTCAGCTGCTTGGAGACTATAGTGGGAGAGGGAGACAAAATAGGAGGAGAGGTGTCTAAAAATTGCATGATTTCTGTCGCAAACTTTGTTTGAGTTTGTAAAGGTATATCAATTGATAGAGTGACTGAGAGTACGAGTTACCGGTATCTACAGTACTCTCCAAGCAGAGGTAAGGCTCCGGCTGTTTTTGACGTTTTTAGACGTTTTGTTGATTAAAAAACAGCCGGAGACTAACCTCTGCTTGGAGAGTATCTACAGTTCAATACTGAGGCGCGCACTGACCAGACATATAACGTTACCTCCAGCAACTTCGCCAGACTTTCTGTAATTATTGAACCTTTTTGTTTCCAATCATCAGAGGAAGCTTTGAAGTAGAGGAAAAGTAGCCATTGTAGTTGCCCCCCCCCCCCCCTCTCCGGTCAGTAAAGGTCACCAACCGTGAAATCGGAACGATCGTCTGCGCGTTGGTCAGTCCAATACAACAGTTCAGCATGCAACTACTTCAACTAGAACAGCATGGTGGGAAAACACAGGGAACCATTCGGTCAACTTGTCGGAAAGGTTTAAGATCTGACTTGGACTTCATCCTGTTGTATATGTACATGGTGACAGATATCTTTTAGTGAAAAAGTACTGAAAAACTTTGGCCTCTGTTCCCCTCTCTCCCTCCCAAAGCCCTCCTCCGACCACCCCCGTACATTGGTGGGATTTCGGGGTTATGTTGTTAATGACCGCGCGATTTCCTCCATTTTCCGCGTAGAAGTAGGAAATGAAAGGATTTGGGAAACATAGAATATACATAGAATAGAAAGGTCGTACAAAACAAAGTAAGCCCCTGTCGAAACCTGTGACTGGAGACTCCAGGAGAGATATAGATATGAGTTCTCTAGTCTTCAGTGTTGTTCTACGCTTTTCTTTATCCATCCTTCCCCCTTGATCTTCATGCAAAATTAACAGCACTGTCATTTCCCTTTCCTTCCTCCGATCCCCCTTTATGGGACAGTAAAAGAAGTTGTCTCCAAGAAGTCTCCTCTCTGTCCTGACAGGGAAACACAAGACGCCCAGAGGATCCTGGGTGCGATTGCTCATTTCCCGGAAATGTCAAGTAAAGGACAAGAGTGATTCTTGACCTTGGCTCTGAACTGACCTTGTCACACTTTCGCCGAAGGGCTCGAGGATTCTGTTTCAGAAGCTCTTCTATCATTGCACATTTTAGCACTACAACAACCTCCAAACAAAACAAAATAGGGCAGAATGAAGAAGAAAAGACAGAGTCAAGAAATTCTGTAAAAAGCTGCCGTGAAAACCAGCGCTATCCCGCAATAGAACATATCCTGTTATGACCACCAATAGTACAACGTGAGAGAATGATGCTTGTGACGAGGGACTACTGCACTAGTCATGAAACTACTATGGTCTACTAAATATATGTACATTTATGTTTTCATTTCATTACATCTGCTTAGAAAAGGTGCGGTCATATGCATTCGTCGTACGACGTCGTAGTACGATTCTAATGTCGTGCGATTTTAAAACCTGTGGCCGACAGGGACTTAAGATAGCATTTTCGGTAACAAGACATTTGAATTTTGCACAACACGTGCACGATACGATCTCAATAATGCCTTAAGTGATAATTGTGATCGTACGACGATAGGACGGCAATTGTGACCGTCTCCTAATGCAGAAATGTTCGCGGTGGATTAATGTTCGCGGTTTTCGCGGCGGCCGCTTCACCGCGAATTTAAAACCACCGCGAACATTTTTCCATAACAGTAAGAGACTACAGTGTATGGTGCTACCGCGAAATTAAAACCACCGCGAAAAGTCCATTTTCCCGCTAGTATACCGCGAAATTAAATCCCCGCGAACTTAAATGCATTTACACTATTTCTTCCACTTTTTGATTCACCGATGTTTCGTCTCTTAAAAAAGGATTCCACTCTTGACGTCTGCATTTACTGACCGCTAACTTACACTCATCAGACTTAAAAATCTGACGGCGCGCATTCCTGGGACGACTGTGCCCTGCCGGTGCCTTACCGTCTCTCAGTCGTGTTGTTCCACGGTGCCTCACCGTGGCCGAGATGTTGTTACAAGGATTATCATTGGCCATCAACCAAGAGATGGAGCACAGATCGGAGATTAATCACGAATCCACTAGCTTCTTATACTTCTACCTCCCACTTCGAGTCGTCCTCAATCCAACCCGCCTAGGTAACGAAGTTCAGGAGTTGAAGTTCTTGGTTTGGACTCACACAAACCCACCGGGGTCCCATATTACCTAGATTCACGACGGGGAGGGTCTTGGGAGAGCGGCCATGAAGCGGGAACCCAGCGGCCACACACGCCACCCGCGCCGAAGAAATATGCCCGGGTTCGCCCGGCCTGACATTGTCTGGGAGGTTACGGAAAGTTCAACTGATGAAGAACACAGGTTGGACTGACGGCGGGGTATCACAGTCTCTACCAGACTGACTCTCGACTACACTGGCTATTACAGGGAGAATGATTTGCCAGGGGAGTTCTACCAGAGGGTTAGGTGATCTTAGGTCGGCAGCGGGGATTGAACATGAACCTTAAGGCCCCCTCTCACTTGACGTGCGGCACGCTTGCGGCATTGCTGCGTTCGTTCACTGCGGTACTGTTTTGTTATTTTCTCCGATTTGTTTCTCTTCTGATATTGCGCTGTACGTCAAAGTGTGACATAGAAGACCACAAAATACACAACAAGTAAGAAAATTCGTTCTTTATCTCTGAAATTCGTTGAGCATCTTCCGAACGCAGCAATGCCGCAAGCGTGCCGCACGTCAAGTGAGAGGGGGCCTTTAGAGTGGACTGACTCCTCTGGCCAATTTCACGATTTTTTTTGCCGAATTTTACGATCCCCGCACCCCCGTAGGAAGGCCTGCTGGAGGCTAGGGATATCAGGCACTGACCACGGGGGAAAGAGGCGCTACAGATTCTGATAAATCTTAGATCCTTACTTGATTGTGCCAAAACTCACAACGATTTCTGTTTGCTACTGTTCTACATGCTTCCCACTGGTCATAGATCTCATTTCACATAGTATAGCCTATATACTATAGGAACATTAAGATAAGGTCCCGTCCTGGGCAGATTTACTCTTAGCTTTACTGAAATTTTATTGTTCTGTATTCTTACATGCGCGAACTGACCATGGAGTTTCTAAACTCCATGCACTCTACATGGCTTGAACTTGAAAGGGGGGGGGGGCGTACAAATATGTAACGAGTCTTTGGGAAAACATGAAAACTTGAGGCTGCGAATGGTGCCAGATCAGTACTTTATAGACAGCTCTAAAAATACCAAAGACGTCATTTCCAACCCGGGCGTGCCTGTTATCTGTTACCATCTTGATTACCTGTCTGATCGCACAATCAATTACCGACACATAAAAGTGACTAACCCATCCCCTTAGCCGTATTTCAGCACTCTTCAGTAGTCTCCCCCGGCTCCGTACGTAAACAAAATGTCCCCTCCACCATTTAGTATTTTCTGGCTCGTTCCACCGAGCATTCTCCCCCGCTACGGAGCACTTGTCCAAACCTATCAACCTCGGCCAAGTTAGCGGGGAGGGCGGCCAAGTACTATCTAGCCTGGTTAGCAGACTTCTTCTAGTCGCGCATGATTGCCAATTTGGCTGACAATGTTGGCTGACATGTTTTTCATCTCGAAATTCATCAGTTTTCTATGACATTAGAGAATAAACCAAAGACGACAAAGTTCAAAGTATACCATGTAGCTGTGAGAAAGGCGGAAGCTACCCGTAGCCTTTACCAGACTTCACAGGTCGTTGCTGAGAAACAATTGAAGAAATTGGACAAATAGATCTAGACGACACACCAAAGGACCAATGTTGCAAACTACATCACAGTACATGCATGTAGTATATCAAACTTCTCAGCCAGCTTATTCCTCTGGCGCTTTATCTGTCTATTTGGCAATTTCTACCATCCAATTTTTGGTACAATGAGTTTCAATCAGTCTTTTGTTTTGCAATGTTTTGTATTTGCTGGAGGCTGGAGGAATGCGGAACAATTAATAGCAACCCGAAACGGCACACAAGCAGGGAAAGACGACTAAAAGTTCACCGTCCACTGAGGGGCCTGCCGACGAGGCTAGCACCAAGGCGGGGGTGAAATGGTCCATTCCCCGTCCCATAACGTCCAATAACGCCCTCATAAGGGGGCTGCAGGCGGCGTGCTTCTATCGAGATGGCCAATTAACCCCTCGTACAACAGTGGGGCGATCTCGCCCCTCCCCGGCACGACCCTGCCCCCCGCCGGCAGCGCGAGCCGCGGCCATAAATCCCGACACGCCGCCGGCTTGTTGCGGCTTGTTTCGCCCCGTGCGCGGCGGCGTACTCTACCGGCGATGAAAGCTCCTGTTGTCTGATAAATGACCCGCCATCATGTGGTATTTATTAATAACACCGACGGGAAGCAGGGCCAGTGCGCTCGGGTCGGGACCTGCGCGGGTAACTGCCAGACTTCCCGCGGGCCCGCAGCGATGTCACGCCGAGGCGGACCACTGAGAAGGCGCGGTGGACGGGAGTCGGGTGTCCGCGCCGCCGAACATCCACCGCGCGATTTGTTTTTATCCGCCGCCGTTTTATTTTGGGCCGTTAATGACATACAGTGTAGATACTGATCGACTGTGAGATCCTATTAACTCTCATGCCGTGTGGTTCGTATTAAAATACCAGCTTTAATACAAGCATGTCATAGGCCGCAATGCCACTTGCAGTGTAATATCAGGCTATTCAACACTTCATTAATCTCAGCGTCCAATGGAATTGTACTGTCAATCCGATCTAGTACTAGTATCTTGACTGTAGACCTACTGTGTGTATACTGTGATACGTCTATGATAGCTGTTACAACATACATTAAAATTTGGGGGCAAGGAAATTGTGAGAAGGGCTATCTATACCTATATTAATGTCTCCATAACAAGATTATGAACATTGGATTTTGTATTTGATACCGTATGTTTGACTACTTGTGGATCATGGAGTGGGCGTCTGTGCGATTCCAGTGTAGCTGCTAGTGTTTTTTTTATTCTGAAAAGCGCTCATTATAAAACTCAACCAAACTTTCCCCTTCAATCATTTCAATTAGACGTGTTGGTACTTTTCTTAATCGCATACCATTTTCTATCATTGAGATTCCCACACTTTGTAAAAAATCATACATAAAAAGATGTTTTACGGTGGCTCAAGCTTGTCATCGTAAAAACGTTACGCCGATCCCTGGCTTGATCCGGTCACTTATGGTATTCACAATGTCAAGGTGAAGAAGTTTACTAGCCGGGCCGGGTGTGATCTTTTGTCGTGAATTACGGCAATAGTCGGATTAAAGCGGCGCCGGTTCGGTTTATGATTGACACATTACTCTACTGCAATCAGCAATGGGAAGTTAGAAGTTTTCATTTCTGACCAGAACCATGAGTTTTAGAACGTCACACTGAGTTCAATTTTAACTTTTACCAACGTTTCGTCAGAAGGGAAAGAGTATAAGGCTGTGTACCAATGATAACATACTAAATTTGTTTACGTTACCAAATGCGATGAGACCATTTACGAATCCTACCTTCTCGGTAATCTGTTCACAAAATAAAACAGGTGAAGATCGGGGTGTTTCTATGCATAGCCGCCCTTTCTTTATTTTCTTCTTCTTTTTTATTCTCCTGTCGATTAGACAGATGAGCAGGCAGACAGGCAGCCGCCATTTCTACGGGCTGTCCGAAAATGTTTGGAGAACGCCACGATCTCCCCTCACCAGATCCGCTCACAGTTTTGATACGGACTCTAACAACAGAGCGATATGTTTGGAAAGGCGGGCGCCACTGCCACGCGTCCTACCAGAAACCTCACTCTAACCTCCCTCCCTCACGACAAGATGGGATTGGAACCCTGGAAACCAATCGTCGGGCTGTGCCGCTGGGACGAGGGTTTGCCCAAACATTTGGCTTCCCCCACTCGTGCGCGTCCTCTGTCTGTCACGCTTGGGCTGCGGGCGACTCCCCGGTCCTCACTCCAAGCAGATGTTGGGAGGTAAAAAAAAAAAGCTTTTGGTTTTCAGACTGCGCTAGCAGTTTATCAGATGAAAAACGGCGAAGAAAAAGTGAACGTTTGTCTCTGAAAGCATCTGCTGGCCGCTTTCTTGCCTTTACCGCTATTTTCTTAGCTCAAAGTGTAGCAGGAAAGTTCAGTCGGGTTTAGTAAGCATGCAATACGTCGTAGGTTGGTGTTGTGCGCGCCATTTCGAGAAACAGACCAAATGTGTGTTAGTGTTGTCGACTATGATGTTAAAACCCGGCATATTCGGACGTCCCAAAGTTGTGTATTCTTTTCCTTTCCTTTTTTACGCCTAGCTAGTTATAAAAGTTCGCTCCTACGATGAGCTGGTTATAGAATATGACGGCAAGAAGACAGCCTGTTCGCTTGCTCTATGTTGACGTTAGGACGACTCGTCGAGCGACTCGGCGAGATCGTCTTCCTGTGGCCAATGTGGCGTAAAACTAAAACGTCAACGTTTTAAAAAGACGCCTTTTCGGAAAGTCCGGACCGGATCCGGCGTTTACAGGAACGAGTGCCTCGCTGTTTTGTAGCTTTATAGACTCAGGATAAGGACGCCTTAGGTGTAAAATTTCTCACTCTTTTCCAGACATAACTAGACTTCTTTCAATGGCTAGAATACGAAATGTTTCTCCAGCATGTTGTATCGCGAACATCAACTACGAAGTATCCATCGAAATTTCAAAATGAGAAAACAACTATTGAGACCCGGTTTACATGTTCTCGTGAGAAACTTCACATTACTTCAAAACATCGCTTCTGCTATCTTTTTATGACACTCAAGTCAAGAGGGTCGTTCAGCGTACGCAAGTATTTTTATTTCTGTAGTTTTCTTTCTTTCCCACTTTATCACGATGTTTGTTTGGAGAAAGGACTGTCGGCCAGGCTCAAATTGGATGTCCCAGTGTCTCTAATCTGGAGTGGGAGGGAGGGAGGACATCGTTAGCCTGTCCTCCCCGCCACACGCACGCGAGCCCGCCGGACCCGCGCCGCGGCGCGCGTAACAGCCGGAACCAAAACAAAAGGAGAATCACTTTACACCCCGTCATGACAGTCGCGATGCGCTCGGATGGGCTCGGGACGGGAGACGGGGAGGGGAACCCGCGCAAATGGGACGTCTGTCTCGCTACTTGTGTTACTTTCTATCGGACATCTGAGAGTAAAAAAAGCCTGTAGACTTTTTGAGATGTTGACTCGTAGAACGAAACGTTTTTCATGTCCGTGTTTCTACGAGGGTCGCAAATCAACTTTACAGGTTTGCTTCCCTTTCATAAACCTTCTCTCATCAATTATAACAAGGGAAAGTGAAGCCTTTCAGAGGAGAAAGTTGACAAGGCATAAGCGGAAGCTGGCAAGGAGAGTCGACATTCTTCCCCGCTTTGTCAAAAAAATGGGGCAAATTGACACCAAGTAGACTGACGTCAATAAATGTAAAATATTTTTCCTACATATGAATATTATCATAAAAAAAGTGGTGCAGCTGCAGGCAACCAAACTAAGACGGAAATTTCCATAGATGTGCCACTACAGGAGTCCACTCCTCCCTCGACTGAAGATGGTATGCAGGTAAATATGCATCTTGCTAAACAAATGTATGTCTTGGCCTACATTTAAGAAACACGATAAGATCAACATCTAAAAAGTATATATATATATCTACAATTGACAAGGAGCACACCGATGGAAATCATGTCATAAACGCACGATCGAAAAACACAAGACATCAAACATTTCGTAACCACACGAGCCTCAGGGCGTGATAATCTTGTTGCGTTTGGAAGTCTGTCTAAACAAAAACGATAAATTTCAAAAGCGTGGGCGCTTGTCTGCGGCATGGCAGCTCTGAAATTAATTCTTGCACATCGTCGTCGTGGTTCTCCCGTCGTTTAGATATAGATGGTAAATAAGTAGTTGTGGAAGTTTTAGACCATATGAAATGTGCTACCAAACGTTTTTCACCAACATATGCACATGTAACTTCTACTGAGCTGACGCGGTATGTATAACATGTTGTTCGCTGCTAGGTCAGCACTTTCCTGACTTCGCAGCAAAAGCATACGTTGAGGCAGAGAGAAACGTTTTACTTCCAACCTAAAATTAGAGAGAGAAAGGGGGTTGTAGCTTACACAGGGGAAATAAGGAAAGAAAAAGTAGATACCACAAAACTACATCTGCTAGCAACAGAAACCTAGTACCTAGAAACATAACTGTTTGCATGTCGAACAACACAAGTTTTCTCCGAGAAAAAGGCGAAGAAAAAAGTTGATGTTGACTTACCCTGAGAGCACGAAGGTGTGTCCATCTGGCGGCTTATGTACGTGGGACTGGAGAAGAGCTGGGCGGGCTGACTCGTCACTGATGCCGAACAACCGTGGCTGGGCGACCCGGCGGGGAAGGCACCGTACCCTCCCAGCGATGTTCCTCGGGGGCTGGTGGACAGGTGGACCGAGAAGGCGCTGGTGTAGCCGCGGTCCTCTTCGTGCGCCCAGGCCGGCTCTTGCTTGATGCCCGGCGGCATGAAGGGCGGGTAGGAGCCGGTGCCGCTGGGGTAACCGAGCTGGGGGAAGTCGAGCATCGGGGGCCAGGTGGGGGCCGTCCCGCCTTGCGGGCTCTGGCGGGGCGGTAGGTAAGCGGCGACGTCACTGGCCATCACGAGGGAGTTCTTCACACGAAAGTGTGTTCCGACAACTACCTGTAACGGGCCGGCAATGTGACGGGTCTTTACACCGGGGTGGAGAATTTCACGCGTCGGCGTTAGGCGTCGTTAGCCGCCGACGAGCCAATGGTCGTGTGCGCGGTGTGAGATCTCCCTGCACGAGCCGTGACAGGACCGGTGTGACACGGGAGGCGTACAAGGGGAACACTGGTTCCTTCGGCTGCCTGGCAAGGAGTTGGGCCAGTCCCCAGGGGACTCGGGGCTAGAGGTTACGTCGGCTGTTTCTGAGCGGCCCTGCACCAATAAATCCTCGTTGATGACGCTATAGAATGGCGGCTTCCACATACATCACGCTGGGTGAAAGCTGTTTAAAACTTTTCCTCGCAAATTATAGGAAATAAAGGAAAGAGAGCAGCTTGAGGCTTTCTTTGGTAAAATATTTCGACTAACCTTGTAAGTAGGGGCCATATATAGCACGTGTGTTGTCATAGGTGGAGTTGTGACATTGAATCAGACGTTTTGGCAGGGCAAACAATATCAGATTCAGATATCGCAACTTGCCAACATCATGGTGATCATGGTGATACCGTTACAAATATCTAAGGGATAGACTGGGATACAGCTTCAGAAGCAATGCTAGGTGCGAACAAGTTCACGTGGGACCGGGAGTAGAACCTGTTCAATATAATCAAACTCAAGAAATGCTAAATGAAATGATATTTAGAAATTTAGATGGAAGACTGCACCAGTGCCCCTAGCCTGGATACCTGACACCAGCCCGATCTAAAAAATATCTATTGTACACGAGAGATATCTCAGAGATCTATCGGGGTCTGGTATCAGGCTAGACTTAGATCCTACGGTAGCATAAGATAGTATCAGTATCAAAAGCTGACAGAGGAGTGAAGCCGAAGCCGGCTTGGCAATTTTTTTTTGGGGGGGGGGGGGGGGGGTAGGTCGATTCACCTCTTGGATGACTACACTCCTTGGCCAGTTTGGCACTATCTTATGCCATTGTAGGATCTGCATGCAGAATATCTAAACTCAGGGGGCTGCGGTAAACTTTCCTTGGGGTCATGTTGGTCCTAGACAAGAGCCGTGGAGTTGGGCTGTATAGGCCCTAGAAGCTCACCTGGAAACAGTCTGGCGTCCAGGCTAGACTTTGGTCGGACATGAGGAGATGATGTAGTGAAGGAATGTGTGTCCATCAGACCGGGACGGGAGCTGTCAGGTTTGTCCCGGCGGACTGACACCTGGGACTCGCCTAGTCTCCAAGCAGACGGGTCAGCTGGATGACAAAAGAGACGTCTTTGGCCAAATACTAGCCTAGGGACAAACGAGTTGCCATCGGATTTTCAGTTGTTGTTGTTTTGCAGCCCGCCGGTCGATTATTTCAGTCCTTGGCCTACTAGACTTTTATTCCTTACAAGGACAAAGTCCCCTATTACCATTCGGACAGGCCGAAGTCTGGTCATGGCGGGTAGAATAAAGCATTTCTTCATATATACTCTCAAAGCAGAGGTTCGGCTGTTTTACGGGTTTTTAGGTGTTTTGCCTGGCTTTTGGGTTTGACGGGTATAAAGAAAACGGCACGAAATAGAAGGCCCGACAGAAACGCATAAAAAACGCGCCAAAAACAGCCCGAACCGAACCTTTGCTTGGACCTTCACATTATTTTTTGTCCTCTGTCCTTTATGTCCGTGACGTTGGACGTTGTTGAGGTTTTCTCTTAGCAGATGTTGGGTTGGAAGATGTTGTTTGTTTGTTTGTTTGTTTTACCAAAGTATACGGTCCGGTATTTCGGACAGTGGCTTGTACTTCTTGTTCAGTCATGTTTCGAAATTTTAGCCATGGTGATATCCGATAGGAAAGACCACAGTCACAGACCACAGACCGTACTTTATGGTCCTCGCAGCCGGAAGAACAAAGCTTGGAGCTTTCCGATGTCTTTTGTTTGGTTACTGTCGATGTCTAGACCAGTCTGGGACTTTCGTTCTTGCGATGTTGCCCTCAAAAGAAATTTCAAAAGTACCTGACAGGCGTTTCCATAATTCTGTTTCTTTCTTATTTGGCTAATACATGCTTTTTATAACCTCTACCAGGCTCCACAGATCGCTGGAAAACATAGTAGAAATTGGTCAAATAAGACAGAAAACACGCCAGAGGAGTTAGATGGCCAAGGGGCATACTGGTACAGTTTGCGACCTTGGCCATGCCCCAAAGTCCCCTAAACGACCAAGCGAGAGTCTGGTAGAGACACTAGCTTTTGTTAGCGTCAGGTGGACTGTAGACTACGACACACGCCGACGATATCTCCAGCTTACACGGAAGCTCCTTTCCGTCGTCTCATCTCGTCCCCAGGGGGTCACTTACCGCCTCATCGCCTGTGCTGAGCGGTTTGTTGACCAGATGTGTGGCGGGCACGCGCAGGGCCCCGCCCCGGCCCCGCCCCTGGCGACACGGTCTCCCGGGGAGGAGGGATCCCCGCTGGCCGCCCGGACTGATGTTAGCCTGGTACTAGTATCCAGCCGTAATATAGCTCCCAAGTCTCTCTTTTGCGAAGAGGAGAGAAGAGACTCGGGAGCTATATTACGGCTGGATACCAGGCTAGACTGATGTAGCCTGAGTACCATCCTCCGTAGTGACCGCTGTCTCCCTACTTACGCTTGCTAACCACAGTGGTTAGCAAAGGAAAGTAGTGAGCCAGCGCTCACTACGGAGGATGGTACTCAGGCTAGGACTGATGTTCTACATGCGGTAAAACTTGTGCAAAACATGGCCATGTTCTACTAGCCTGGGTACCATCCGATTTCTACCGAGGCTCGCTACACGCGCTACCCTAAAAAATATTTTTTAAAAATATAATTTTTTAGAGTAGTGAATGTAGGGAGCCCCGCTACAAATCGGATGGTACCCAGGCTAATGTCAGTGACCTGTACCTAGCCCGTCGAGGCATGAATGTACAAAAAAGGTCTTTCATTCATTCAATGTTCTACATGCGTCACGGGCGCCCAATAGCCTGGGTACCATCCGGAAAGTAGTTCGTTCCGGCGTTTATTATACACTGTATACAGTCGCTTCTCGCTCTGACATTCATTATACACTATATTCTGTTTTTTTTCTGTCACTTCTCTCCTGTTAATTCGCTCATTAACAGCTCTGTCAAATGTAGAGATGCAAAATATAAAAAACAAAGTAATGCAAATATTTGACGGACATGGAGCTAGCGATTCTCTGATTGGTCGATTTGAAAATGACCATGCTATCATTGGTTGGACTATTGATTATGATCGATAGTCAGAATCAGTCTAATGTTTGCCACATTAGCTTCGTTTTTTATCCGTAATATCCGCCGTAAAATACATAATTGAGCGCATTTATAATGAAACTATGGGAAATGTCCCCATACTATTCATTCTATATTGGGCACATTTACGCTATTAAATCATGAAAGAAAAATGCCAATTACTAAATACCATACTTTTTAAAGCAATTACAAACTACAGTTAGCCACTCCCCACAAGAGGCACTGTACAACCAAGGAGGTTAAAAAAAGACTTCCTTGGTACAACAGCACCACTCAGAATCTAGGACTGTGTAGTACCTCCGACCTGATTTCTTCAGTTACAAGCAAACCTTCACCAACATTTGAGATCAGTTACTGTTTGGCTGGCTGAAATTGAATATATCGCCGCTAAAAACACGCGTCCATGCAGCCGTTTATTTTTTGGGCTCGGCACTCGGAGTAATCAGTAATACATCAATGATTGAATGAGACCGAACGGAGTGCATGTTCTACATATCTTATCATGGTAGGACCTGAAAGGAGTACACATTTTAATTTTTTACACGCGCGGAACCTACATAGCCTCCATGGCAGGCTCTCTAAGGCCGTTGTTTGGCTCATAATACACCTTTGCTGGCCATTTCTTTTTTGTGCTGAGTCGCCGATTGTCATCGATCAGCGACGGCCGGTGTTCTATGAGATTCGGTCCGGCCGTGAGAATCGGTCCGGGGCGCGGCCTAAAAACTACGAAAGCCCATACCGACAAAAGGTACCATGGGGCCTCGCGGGACTCTGCCTGCATTCAAGAGACATTGTACATAGCTGTACATATCTAGTAGATATGATGTTTAATTACTAGTAGTACCATAACAGGATAGAACACTGGCAACCAGCGACACGGTACAAAAAGCCAGGAAAAGTGTATTATGGAAAAAAAAGGCACCAGAGAGCCTGCTATGGAGGCTAGGTTCCACTCGTGTAAAATACTAAAATATTTGCTGTGCCCTGCCAGTGCGTCGCTGGACAAAAAAAATCGCGCTCCTTTCAGCCAAAAAAAAGGCCCCAGAGAGCCAGCTATGGAGGCTACGTGAAACCGCCCAATATTGCACTGGTCGGAGCAAGGACATTCTATCAGATAACGTCCTTGGTCGGAGGCAAATCAATCTAACAAACGGCTATCTGTGTAGTCACGGTGGCCGAGTGGTTAAGGCGTTGGACTCGAAATCCAATGGGCTCTGCCCGCACAGGTTCGAATCCTGTCCGTGACGACAGCATTTTTTGGATAAAATAGCCTTTTTTCAGCTCTGCAGTGCCACACCAAATCCGCAGTCCTTAGTGTGGATATAGTGTGGATATAAATCGAAAAAGAGAGCAGAAGTAGAAAACAGTTCCTGTACCTACTTTTTTTTCAATGGAAGACGCGCCCAGAGACGTACTGATAAATACAGATAAGCAGGCTGAAGCGTGAAACCACCAGAACGCCCCCCGCATCTGCTTGGAGATTTGTCCCATGACCCGAATGGAAAGGTAAACGGTATTCAACGCTGGACAGCGCGGATAGCGAACAAAAACAAAACCTGACCCAAAAAAAAGCCCCGACAAAAGTCCGAAAAATCTCTAAGAAGACATCAAAACCTTCAGCCATGTACGAACACACGGACAGACTCACGCACGCACATGTACACAATGTGTAATTGTTAGTTCGCTTATTCATCTAAATGTATAACGGTTAAACAAACAATTAGCACAGAGAGCCGTTGCATAGTAGAATAATATCCATATATTCTAATCAGAACCGTGACATTACAAATATAATCGATAATCACAATATACCAACCGCAATCACAGTATAAGAAGTATTTGTATAACAATACTAATTATATCAATGCAGGATAGAAAAGTACTGCTAAGTTTACTGATACGAGATGTTCTATCATAGTTTTATCATGAGGTGTCATCCACAACATTTTGTGTCTACAGTACTCTTGTCGTTGTTATTGTTATTTTACCAGGAACTCTTTATGTAATATATGAGTGATCAAACACGCCGCTTTTTCTGAACTAAGCCATAGTATCGACCATTTGGTTCAGCAGCAACTATAAAAGTTAGCTTTGCTGAAATTCTGCAGTTGGGGAATTTCTGTAGAAACACACAAGCTTGTCAATCTACTTGTACAAGTGACATGTAGAGAATGAAGGAGATTTGCTGGGAAGTAAAGGATGGAAGGGAACCTCTGTCGAGTTCGTGAAGTGTGTGTGTGTTTGTGTGTGTGCGCGTATGTGTATGTGTGTGCGTGCGTGTGTGTGTGTATGTGTGTGTGTACGTGTGTGTGTGTGTGTTTGTGTGTGTGTGCATGTGTGTGTGCATGTGTGTGTGTGTGTGTGTGTGAATGTGTGTGTGCATGTGTGTGTGTATGTGCGCGCGTGAATGTGTTCTAGTGTGTTTGTGTGCGTGTGTATAGGTATGGTTTATGAGCATTTGTGCCTGCGTGTGTATTGGCATATGTGTGCCTGTGTTTGTGTTTGGGTGTAGTCACACTAGCGTGCATATCAAGTTCGTATTAGGTTCATATGTTTTCATTCGCAGTCGTACGCACAATACGCACCTTTTACACATCTCAATCGGTTTCTGTAAGTTTCAGGTACGAGAGAGAGTTTGTGTGTGTGTGCGTGCGAGCGCGTGTGCGTGTGGCACCTACGAGGGTGTCGGTTCGTATGTCAGGGTAAATGTGCGCGTGTGCGTGTGCGTTTGTATCGGTGAATGTGTCTGTGTGTTTGTTCGTGCGTCACAGTGTACAAACATGAGAGTTTGAGCCTGTGTCTGTGAGAGAGAGCGAGAGCGAACTTGTGTATGTGCATGATTGTGTTGTGTGTTTGTGTACGTTTGTGTATGGATGTGTGTATGGATGTATATATACATGTGTGTGTGTGTGCTCCTTTATGTATGTGTTAGTGTATATATGCGTGTGTTTACGTGTATGTGAGCGTATGTATGTGCGTGTACATGTATTTCTGATTGCGTATATGTGTGTATGTTTGTGCGTGTTTGTGTATGTATGTATGTGTGTGTTTGTGTTTGAGTGTGTATGTTTGTGTGTCTGTGTGTATCTGTGTGTGTCTGTGTGTATCTGTGTGTATCTGTGTGTATGTGTGTCTGTGTGTGTGAGTTTGTGTGTGTGTTTGTGTGTCTGTGAGCGTGTATGTGTATGTCTGCGCGTGTGTCTGTGTGTGTATGTGTGCGTGTGTGTGAGCGCGCGGTGTGTATGCGTGTGTGTGTGTGTGCGGTGTGTATGTGCGTGTGTGTGTGTGTGTGTGTGTGTGTGTGTGCGGTGTGTATGCGTGTGTGTGTGTGTGTGTGCGGTGTGTATGTGCGTGTGTATATGTGTGTGTGTGTGTGTGTGTGTGTGTGTGTGCGCGCGCGTGTGTGTGTGTTCCCACCTATCATTCGTTTCCTAGCAACACCCCCAAAACCCTCTACATCTTACTTGTACATAGATCAACACGCTTCAGAAGATGCTACAGAAGTTTCCACAGGCGCAGAGATTCAGTAAAGTCAACAATAGCTGCCGACGAACCCAACTAGGGCAATACTATGGCTTAGTAGAAAAAAAGCCACGTGTTAGTACTGTTTGGTATAAAAATCAATCTGGTCAAAACTGGAAAGTGATACATGGGTTTCTAAAAACATTTAAGTTCACTACATGTACTACAATACACCGCACAGTATCCACTAGAACGGCATGACAAACTTAGTGAGAATAGCATACAGCATGGCAATTTACAGCGAGCTACGCGAGTCAACGATGCGAACCTGGGCACCATTACATATAACTCACAATAGCAGGGGACTGCGCAGTGGAAGCTATAGTAATAGTGAAGATATTAAACAAAATTAAAAGTTTTAGGGTCTTGTCCTTTGCACATGCCTATGTGCTTATGGACCCGAGACAGAAAAAGACTATCTTTTCGAAAAAAAAGGCTAACGCGTACTCTGGTAGCAAAAGTTACCGGCAAAGTTTGTTATGCCCGGAAAATTGTAAAATGAAATAAGAACGGCAATGTCTTCCATATGGCTAATTAAAATGTTGCTTACAGTGTGGATGCTAAGTAAATGGATAGTTTTAAAGATTGATACAAACAAGCCTACCTCTGCCTTGTGGATGGAAGATGATGGGCTACACGGTCCGAAGTGCTCAGTTTTCTGATTCCAGATTCAAATTCGAAGTGCGTTGTGCACGTGCAAAGTTCTTGGGCGTTTCTTGATTCTACAGTTCTCCTTGCATTTCACTGATCTAAGACGGCGAATGACTGCAAGTCCTTCTTTCGGTGTCTTCAGGGTTTACCGTTGTATCAGTCGTTTGTTCCTTCCTGCCATGCCAACTTCGGACGCGCAGGTGGGTGCTGTGAAGCGAACTGGTCCAGAGTGTGTCCTTCTGTTGCCTTGTCGGCCTCTGTGTCCATAGCTGATGTAGGGACGTCTGGTGATGCTGCCTCCATGTACAGCTGTCCGGGAAGTGTTTCCGTGATGTCCTCTCCGGAAAGTGGTGTTGGTTCAGCATGTACGTCTGCCCGCACTGTTAGCTGGAATGGTCGCTGTGTAGCGGTCCTGTAGCCACGGTGTTGTGTACAGGGCGCCAGTCCTGGGTTCATGTCTGCCTGTGTTGTCGTCTGCTTCTGTGCGTCGGGAGTTCCGTCCTCCACCGTCGGCTTGAGGGCTTCAGCAGGGGTTGGATCTGGCGTCACTTCTGCTGCCGGAGCGCCTTGCGCAGAACCGGTGATGGCGGCCACCTCTATGTCCCCATGCCGCCGTGCCGGTACCGCAGGTGGGGTGTTGGTTGGCAATCCACACAGCTTCTTAATGGCTCGACGGAAGTCTGGGAGCCGTAAGCTGTAGATGATGGGGTTGGCCACGGATGATACCGTCAGGAACAGGAGGATGGACACGTGGTCGGCAATAGTCAGGCCATATTGTGACATTTGTTCTTCACTGATCACAGCTCGTGCCATGGCGATCTGGACAACTGTAGTGGCTATGGATACAGTCAATATAATGGTATGCGGCGCTATTAGCTTGAATGCCTTGGTCTGGAAGACCCACAGGTCGCGGTTTTCGTCCCTTTCCTGTTGTCTCCTGGCTACCTTGAACACTTGGTAGTAGAGCATTGAGATGGAGAGAATTACAAGTAAAGTTACCAGGAGGCCAATGTTCCTGATAATGGCAGACAGGGAGACACTGTTCACAGAGTCATACTCACAAACCAGGCCGTATTCGGGCAGTCCGCCGAAAGCCACGGGCGCTAGTCCGAAGAACAAGGAGAAGGCCCTGATCACCACGATGCCCACAGCCACGCGTTTTGTGGTGACTTTGTCATGGTAGCGTAAGGGATCACACACAAAGTAGTACAGATCTACCGCCATCAGGAGGTACGTGCCAGACATGGATACTATGCATGTGGGTGCTACCAGCGCCATACCCGAGCACCACAGATGTTCCCCACTGACATCCTGCCGGAAAAGCGCGTAGATGCGGATGGGAATCAAGCAACTTGTGAAGATGATGTCGTCAACTGCAAGGTTGCAGCGAAGGAAATGGCTCGGCTTTTGCAAATAATGTTTTTCCCAAACCAAGAAAATGACAAGCAGTCCGCACCCTACCGACAGTACCAGACTGATGATGAGTAAGGTCGTCTGGAGGTCGCGAAATGTTGAGCCGAGGGAGAGAACACGGTTGACATCATCCACTTCTTCTGACGGGCCGTCGGTTTCGTCTTCCATAGTGATAGCACGGAGACGCGCCGCTTAGTGAGGAAAAGTGTTCTCCTATCTAGTTGGCTGGACGGACCGTAAGGCAGCAGCACACTCAATATGGCAAGTACCGACTAGAGCTCGAGACAGCTGATTTATTCAGGGTCTGACATGCGGTATCTTAGCGAGAAAAAATGTTGTTGATGACAACCTTTGTGTATGAAGCTCGCCCTGATTTCTATGGTATTCAACGGCTGATCTTTACATAAAGGTTTAATAACTGTTCTAGTTATGAACCTTCATACCGGAAGCTTTTGGTGTCCGTCATCGGAAGATGATTAGCCATAGTATTGTGTTATGTCCGTCTGACGTGAGGCGCAGAGTACATCCCACAATAAGGGCATGGGAAAAGTATCAGCATTTAGAGTTCCACGAACACATACCTTTGTCAAATAAACCAGGTTTGTTATGTAGAATGATGTCTATAGACAAATGCGTTACTCATTTCATTTTCTTTATAATTATATGCTTGGAGTTGGTTTATAAAATTTCGGCATTGATTATGCAAATGAGATCCCAAGTTACAATTAATTGATATCAAATGGTATCAAGCATTACTTAAGCTATCAGCATACCAAAAATGATGATGATCCTTTGATCCATTCTTGACTTATTCTCTTTCAAAGTCTTCAAATACACCTCTTACTCTCTTCCCTCTTTCTCAGTTACATATGTGACAACTTTGATGAAAGTACTATAATGGAATGCAGTGGATTTATGAACTTTTCCTAATCAATTATGCAAATTAGCTGTTAATTTGCAGAATAAGTATCACATTATATAAGTCTTCATTTAGGCTATCTACATGCCAAAAATCATGACGATCCGTCAACACGTTCATATTTTCTCATTCATCATGCAAATGAAATCATCATTTGCATGATAAATATGTATTGACATTTCTCGCTTTCTCAGCTACTTATGTGACAAGTTGTAAAGTCCTATCATGGAATGTAGTGAATTTATAAAATATCCTCATTAATTATGCAAGCTAGCTGTTGATTTGCATAATTGGTATCTCATTATGTAGGTCTTCACTTACGCTAACTACATACCAAAAAACATGATGATCCGTCAACATGTTCATATTTTCTCATTAATTATGCACGTGCGGTCATCATTTGCATAATTGATATCTATCGAGATTTCTCTCCTTCCCAGTCCTATCATGGAATGCAGTGGATTTATAAATTTTCCTCATTAATTATGCAAATTAGATGTTGATTTGCATAATTAGTATATCATTCTGTAAGTCATCACTCATTCTATCTACATACCAAAAATCATGACGATCCGTCAACACGTTGTAGAGTTATTCTCGTCCAAAGTTTGAAAGGAAACCGGCGGCTGCAGTTCCAAAAAAGCCGCTAGGCCCAAACTCACAGCACTTACTCTCTGCCTCGAGGACTATCTACCACTTAAAAATCATGACCACAGCATGTCCAGAACACGAGATATTAAAAATTGAGTTTCCGCTGCAGTACCTTAGCAAGCCGCTAGGGGGCCCATTATCGAACTTGACCTTCGTTTTTCTGACCCCTACCCACGCCACCTACTAAATATCATCAGGATCCATCCAAGGCTTCTCGAGTTATGCTGTTGACACACAGACACACACACAGACACACACACAAACACGCCCAAAACATAACCTTAGCCATTCTGGCAAAGGTAACAACGATGATTGAAAATTGTTGCAATAATTAGCTGTCAACCAATGAAAGCGTGTCTCAACGAATTTAAATGTGCAGTGCCATAGCGCTAGAGCGTCGTCCAGATTCCCAAGCCTCAAAAATAAACAGAATATTTTTATTTTAACCTAAACATATATTCATACATCCATATGTCACTGTTTTGGGACCTCTGTCTCGTATCAGCCACATGGTGAATTACATCATTCACCCGGACGGGAGACCTGGCGCATCCCCGTCTTGTAATTAGCCTACGAAAGGGTATGTCACCCCGTAAGGGGCGGTATAACCCCGTCGTGTGTAGACATGTGCGAACATGTCTACATTTGATCACGTCGACCGATGATGATGATGATGACACCTTTCATAATCTTGGACATCCTTTTCCCCACCGACCGGGGAGGGTGAGTCCGAGTATCCCATGATCACTCGCGATACTAAGCTTTAGGTTTGTTACAGGGCGCACCAAAGTGAAACGAAAACTCGAAAATCGGCTCCCCCTTCTCTCCAAAACATGGGATTTTCACAAGATAATACCAAACTAGAGTTACACGACCACATACACTCGCCAAATTGTTTATTTAACCTGTTATTAATGATATATTATTAATGTTTCTCGGCAATGATGATGTGCAAATATTCTCCTTATCAACAAAAAATTGTATTAGGTGATCATTCTCTGCTGCAGCATGATCTGATTTCTTATGCAAATGAGGTCCCTATATTCATCAACTATATTAAACAAAGTTCTCCTTCCGGTAACTTCTAAATGCTGCAAGTATAAAATTCCCGCCATTCACCTCTATGGAATAGGGGTGGGTACCAGTAAAGAAAATTCAGGTCCAGGTCCAGAGGATCAGGTCCAGGTCCTGACCTGAACCTGTACCGAATTGTTTGTAAAAACTTAGCTCGTGAATGGGCAATACTCCATAAAACAATGGTCCATTTCGCTACAAATCTGTTTTATGGAGTAAACGATGCTAACTGCATCTATCAAGTTAAACAAAGTTTTAAATCTTGATAACTGACTATCAGCTTTTCTCTACTTCGTTCTTGCTATTTCCTTGGACCAATAAGCTCCAAAACGCGTGCACGCCTGCCGCAGTAGCACCGCTATAATATGTTCATTCTCTAATCGGTCCAACATCTGGTCTACTGAAGTTTTCAGGTCCGGTTTTTCCGAACCGGTCCAACAAGAAAACCGGACTGTACAAGTACACACCCCTACTATGGAATTGTAGCATTTTCTCATCAATTATGAAAATTTGATCTCATTTGCATAAATGTCAATTATCAATGTTCTTCTATTTCTTGGTTACATATGTCACAGGCTCAAATAGTCCTATAATAGAACGGAGCTGGTTCATTAAATTTTCTCATTAATTATGCAAACTAGATGCTGATATTACATTTGCATTTAATCTGGAACAATGGCAACGTTTCTTTCAGTCATTAATGTTAAACATACAGAAGCTCCCCTCTGACGTCGGTGGTATTTTCAATGAAAGTTTTATTGCAAGTTCATGCCCGTAGGCTAATTGCATGTACATGGCAGAAACAAGGTAGGGGATATGCATGTAACAATTAGCAGTGATAAATATTATCATAAAAAGAGACTACTGGTCTAATACTTGTGTTGACTATATCTAGATAGGTTGGGTTGGGTTTCAATAACTGTTGTTATTATGGAGCTTTATATCAGAAGCTTTCGGGGCCCGCAGAAAGAATTTTCTAATTACCGCTATATTGTTGTCATATATCTGTTTTCTAGGCCACGTAACGTTAGCAGCCATTAAAATATCTGTGTTATTTCCGTCTGACGTGAGGCATAGAATGCATCTTACTACCTGAGTTCAACGACCTCTTACCTTTGCCAAGTTATAATATGCAAACAAGGTCCTCCTTAGCATGAATTATCAGATGATCATCTTCTCTACCAAAATAACACCATCAACACAATATGTTATTGGATTGTTTCTTGTTTGAAGTATGAAAGTCGTATCTTTGCATAGAAAGCTATTGTAGCATTTCCTAATAAATTATGTAAATTAGACTCTGAATTGGTTTATGCTAGTGTTCACCTTTGCTTAGGTTTCACATGCCGTATTGACGTATTGAATTGTTTCTGCCAGTTCAATCTAGTGTCATTCAAAACGTCGGAAGTGAATCTCCGTTTTTTAAATCCAGTTGTAGAGACTGAACTTGTAACTTGTACTTCTAATTTGCTTTGCAATTTTTCTTTATTCCTTCCTTCTAACTCACCAAATATAAAACCAATGCATAAAACCGCATCAATGCATGAGAGAGAGAAAAAGAGAGAAAGAGACAGAGAGAGAGAGACTAGAGATGAAGAGAGAGAAAGAGAGAGAGAGAAAGAGAGAGAGACTAGAGATGAAGAGAGAGAAAGAGAGAGAGAGAGAGAGGTAGTAAGAGAAAACTCTCAGAATAATGATGTTTCCCTTTCTCGTATAGGGGAGAAAAATGTGACAAACAGCAACATTTTTACAGTTATATACAGTTATTCAGTTTTAAGCTTTGATCCAGCACTAGGGAAACACTCGCTTTGAATTTTCAGTCGATCTCGTCTTAAGTATCTTCATCAGATGGCTGATGCACTGCGCTGACGCTCCGGAAGTCGGAAATTCAAATGACGTCAGGAGTAATATTTGTTTTACAATCTGTAAAAGATCAATCACTCGTTCTCATTGAAATGTCCAAAATGGCCTTTTTTTGGTCGAAAAATAAATCGGCTTTATTTTCGGTGAAAACTACCTGGTTGTTTAGGAAAATTCCTCTTTTAACCATAGCCAAAAATGGCAACTTATTATTTTCGGTCCCATTGGTAATGCATTACAGGGCAGGTAACAAACGTTACCGGTAACGTTTGTTACAACAGTAGACTTTACCCTGTTTTCTTCGAAAGGACTTACGTTATTGACTACATCATTTAGGTATAAGTGGATGTCCCTAGGGACATTTAAAAAGTGGGTAGCTTTTTTACACCAGGTCAAGTAGAAAGGTTAGACAGCATCGAACAATGGTAACGTTTGTTACAGTCATTTCTGTACAACATTTTGTTAAGCAAGGTGGGATACAAATGACAGTCAACAACCCTTCCTTGTTTCTTTAGAAAGCCAGAAAAACTGTACAGCGTCACAAAAATGGTCATTTCTTATTTTATACGTGGCTAACAAAAATGCCGCAACCGTCTAACTAGAGGTGGTAACGTTTGTTACAGAATTTGGCGACAGGCATAAATCACGCTACAAAGACTCGAAAATCAGTGAAGGGAGCGACCTGACGTGATTAGTCAGAGGGCCCGGCTACCTGTCTTCACCTGTCAAACATTCAGTCTGGGAACTGCATTACTACATTTTTGTCTACTGTTTGAACTCTCTGTGTCTTCTCAGGCGACAGCCGTTTTTTAGGGGTTGGAATCCTACTCGTGGCTATAATTTCTTACAAGACATCAACCAATACGAATGTTGTGGTGCATCTTTTGTAAAACATTACAGGGGTTGTGGAAAAATTTAAAAAACAGTGATGTTGCCTGCGATTTGCTCTATATCATGTCTTAAAGACAGGCGACAGCATTTTCGACATTTAAATGAGAACGAGCCCAAAGCGCGGTCCGTTTTTTTGTCGCGTCACCATTCTTTGGTCATCGTTTGCGATTAGTTGGCACATAACGTATCTCCCGATCCGTATGTAACTGTTTGGTTTTTTTTACCTCTTTTATAAGCTTCCCCTTTTCATCATCGCGGATCGGGACAGTGACCTGCTGACTCGAAGTGCTCCCCAAGCAGAGGTTGAGTCGCGAAGATATAGTAGTACAAATGTAGTCGTACGTAGGAGGAGTGGACCGGTAAATTTCCCGACTACTACTATATCTTCGCGACTCAACCTCTGCTTGGGGAGTCGACTCGAAGCCCAATTTAACATCGGTTCTATTGTAGGGCACACGAAGATGAAACGAAAACCGCTGTCCATCCCCATACCGTCATTTTTTTCTGCCTTTGTAATCTTTTTCATTACTTTTCTGACATCTGTTCCAATCTAGACTAAGGGTACAACTGTCCCCACTGCTAGTCGACGGGGACGAAGATTGGAGCTACAGAACTGACCCAACAAATGTCTAAAAAAAGTCTGCCTGGAAAATCAGACTTTTAGCCAGGCCCGGCAGAGAATCTGTTCGGCAGCCAAGGCAGGTCTTCCCGAGGATCTTACATAAGCACATCGGTATTGGGGATTTGTCATGCAGGGAGAGATTGCCTGCCTAATCCAATCTCGCCTTTAGTCGATAAGACGTCCATAATGTGTGTAATAATGGTGTTATCGGTACCCACCTGTCATCGCGGGCTCGCCGCGGCTAGCCTCCATATCAGGCTCTCTGGGGCCTTTTCTGGCTCATAATAGACATAATACACTTTTGCTGGCCATTTCTTTTTGTAATGGGTCGCTGGTTGTCGGCCGTAGCTGATTACTGGCCCCTTACAAAAAGAAATGGCCAGCAAAAGTGTATCATGAGCCATAAAAGGCCTCAGAGAGCCTGCTATGGAGACTACGCCGCGACCGGGTCGGTAACTATGCGCGGAATGTGAGGCAGTAATCCGCTGTTGTACCTTTTGGGGAGGGATACGGGTTATCAGTAGACAACGTTCTGGAGATGGGAAGTCCAGAATTGTACTCTCCAGGCTGAGGCTGTTTTTGACATGTTCTTCGAAGATTTTTTCTGGCTTTCTATTTTGCACCGGTTTCGCCTTAGCGGCTGACCGAATGGACATGGTGACAACGGTACAAATAGTACGACAAAACGACTAAAACACGTTCAAGACAGTTGGAGCTTGAAGAGTACCAGAATTGTGTCGTATTTACCTGCATGTATGCAGGTATGGTTTTCACGGGCGTGGGAAAATTTGGAAGCTGGGGATTTAGGGTGCTGTATCTCGAGAACGGATGGTGCGAGCACGACGATTTTTGGTATGCGGGTTGGGGGTGGTGGCTTGACACTCAGGTTTGATTTTGGGCCTCCTGGCGCTTGAACTTGACATTGCAGGTGGCATTTTTGGTGTTTTGGGGGCACTTTTGGCGCTGTGTGTCTGGAACGATACGCGCGACTGCGACGATTTTTGGTGCATGGGTGGGGGGTTGTTGCCTGTTGCCTAGGATTGACTTTGGGCCTTGTCGCGTTTGAACTTGACCCGGCAGGTCGAATTTTGTGTCCGGGAGGGGTATTTCCGGAGTTATATCTTCTGAACAGTTGGTGCGGGCGCAATGATATTTGGCACATGTGTTGGCGGTGGCTGAATAATTCTCAATTTTGATTTTGGCGCCCTTGGTGCTTGAACTTGACATTCCAGGTTACCTTTTGTGCGGGCACTGCGCGTGCGCTGTATCTCCGGAACGCAAGGTGCCATCGTGTTGCTATTTGTTACGTGGGTTGTTGCTGGTGTCCTGGTGGTCAGGTTTGATTTTGGGCCTCCTAGTGCTTGAACTTGATACTGTAGGTTGACCCTGTTTTGTGTGGTTGGGGCATCCCCCCAATATCTGCTTGGTTTGGTTGGGTTTGGGTTGATTGATAGGTCTTTAAGCTTAGGTGTATAATCGTCATCTGTTTTTGCACTGGCTTCTGCCACCTTCAATGTATCAGGTTACTTTGTATCAACAGTGTCTGACCTGCCAGATGATGTATTAGTATCTGTTGTGTATTGGTTAGGTACAATTTGAGTTTGCTACTTGTAAGTCCGACTTTGTGGTGTTTTGAGAGCTGTGTAGTACTGAGTTTAAAGTTCTGGTACAAGTTCCTTTACCCTGTGTGGCAATCAGCAGAAGATACAACTTTCTAAAGTGGAGAAGAAATGTATAGAGCTTGAGTGTTAGAGAAAGGTATGTGTATGATTTTTACTTCTTGCTGTTTCTTTGGGGTTGCCATTTCCGTATTGTATGCAGGTAATTTGTAGTTTGGGGCTAGTCATATTCGCTTGATTTTTGGGCCTGCTTAATCTATAGTACGGGCAGGGTTAAGTGGTAGAGGCTTTGTTCTGTTTTAAATTTAGTATCGTTTGTTGCATTTTGTCACTGCAAAAATATGATGAAATTGTTTTCCCCCTCTAAGCAACTGCTCATTGATTTTGTGGGATGTTTGCTGGGTGTTCACTCTGACTACAACAGCTTTCTGAACTTTTTAAAGCAGCAGCAGCTTGCCATCTATGAATGGGATTGAAAAGGACATTTTGAATAGTAAACTCTGCTGTTAAATTTGGCTTAGGTACTTCAAGAGATTTAGGTTTTAGTTGGACGGATTGAATAAAAATATCATACCACCCTGGGGACTAACTGTTGCTGCTGGATGGGGGCTACCACTATTCATATTGTCTATGGAACTACTGTAAAAATATAATTGGTCAAATTATGCAAATAACCTTCCAGTGCCAAGTCATATGTGACAGAATAACTACATGGGCCATCTGAGACAAAAAAAGGTAGGAAAAGTCGTCTCAACAACTTCAAGGTACTGTGGTTGGTTACCTGCTTAAGAAATCCAAAATAAGTAATATTCATCCATGCCCAAGCTTACACATTCCCAAAATGGAATTTCAGACTTTGGCATGGTGCAGTCAAACCAACAAGGTAAAAATCTCACTTTTCCAACCACGCAACCACGGACGAAAAGGAAAAAAAAATAAACAATAGGTCTACATTTCATGCAGGCCTGAGGTCTACGAACTCTTGTTTTGTATCTGTAATTGGCTATTTCTACTCTTAGTAGCTGGCATTCAGTTTACCCAGCGAATCAACAGTTTCGTACGGTTAGGTGGCTTACATAAAGGCACATGATTGCTTAACGTGGTGTTGGTGACATCGTGCAGATAAGCGAAGTCACTAACAATGGAGTGAATGAGAGCCGGTTTGGGATTCCGTGCAATTGACCGAAGTGTCCGTTTACCCGACGTACTTCCATTGCACATATGTTTCCCGGATTCATACGCAGAGATGAATTCATATTCCTAATGAATTTAGACATTTGTTTGTAAAACGTATCTGTTC
Organism: Branchiostoma floridae; assembly: GCF_000003815.2. Taxonomy (NCBI): domain Eukaryota; kingdom Metazoa; phylum Chordata; class Leptocardii; order Amphioxiformes; family Branchiostomatidae; genus Branchiostoma; species Branchiostoma floridae. The sequence continues at coordinate 6,258,667 of NC_049982.1, forward strand.
CTATATCACAAAGAAGTGAAAAGAAGTACTTTTAGTACTTAGTAGAATATGATACTAGTATCCTTGTGTTGGTAAGCATTGTATATAAATCTCATGGATCTGTCAACTATTCTCTTGTTTCTTCCTGTACCTAATCCAGTGGATTCATTAATTCATTCATTATTTTCTGATACCACACCGAACATGAACTTGTAAAATGCGCCATGTTTAGCATACTGACAGTACAGTCTTTGCTATATAAACGAAAGTATGATGTCATCTTATATGCATTAAGTTACTTTTTCTCACAATTCTTCATTTCGTTATATTTCCTTGTCTTCGATCTTTTGTGACCTCTGAAATTCCCAAGAGAGTCTGCTAGTGGTTGGCTCACTGTTGACATCTGATTTCATGAAAGTTGAGTTATGCCTTGCCGTACCTTGGTCCTCAATTTGGTTCATCCAGTGTTGTGAAGGTACAGAAGTTGGTCGAACTTTAGTTGCTTATATGAAAAAAAAAGTATACTTCTATTTTCAACTTCTTCCAAAGACGTCAACTCCCCGCGTACGTAACCTAGATACTACGAGCTACCAACGCAGTTGTGTGTCTCACTTTATGATCATGCATGTACACTATCATCAAGGAGGTTATATATAACCTCCTTGCTATCATCAAGTTTCGTTCGCTTGCAATAATTTCGCCTACGAGCACGAATTCGCAATGAAGGTATTGAATCATTGCACGAAAATGGTTGCGTGGATGTCCTTTTGGTGGTCTGGTTTGAGAGTCCAGCCAGGTGTCTGTTGGACAGGGCCAGCCAGAGGTCAGCACAGTTCACATGTCGGCCAAGTTCCCATGGACGCCGCGGGGTGAGAGTGATTCATGTTCGCGGGGTCGAGTGGAGGGCAGCCCGAGCGACGACAGGCGGCGGGCCGGGGGCGGAGGGCCGTCATCCCAGCTCGCCGTGCACCCGCGGTAAAAGCGCTTAGGTCCCAATTTCCAACCCAGGGTGACCGGGAGGCGGCTCGGGAGACCAAGAGAATGGTTACCAGGCCGCGCTAGTCAAGGTGACGGGGGCACGGCTCGGCAGACCTGGAGAATGGTTACCAGGCCGTGCTAGTCTCCAGAGTGACGGGGACACGGGTCGGCAGACCTTGAGAATGGTTACCAGGCCGGCCTAGTCACGTCGACGGGGGCACGGGTCGACAGACTTGGAGAATGGTTACCAGGCCGGCCTACTCAGGGTGACGGGGGCACGGCTCGGCAGACTTGGAGAATGGTTACCAGGCCGCCCTACTCAGGGTGACGGGGGCACGGCTCGGCAGACCCTTAGAATGGTTACCAGGCAAGGACATTACTGTAAATGCAGAAATGTTCGCGGTGGATTAATGTTCGCGGTTTTCGCGGTGACCACTTCACCGCGAATTTAAAACCACCGCGAAAATTTTCTATTATGATATTAGATTGCAGTCTATGGTGTTACCGCGAACTTAAATCCACCGCGAAAAGTCCTTTTTTCCGCTACCGCGAAATTAAATCCCCGCGAACTTAAATACATTTACAGTATATCCTTGGTCAGGGTGACGGGGCACGGGTCGGGAGACGGCCAGCCCTGGATGTAAAAACCCCACCACCGGATGTCTGCGGCCCGAGACAGTCCCGTGTTGTCTGTGGGACACCCGATCCGCCGTGTAGCCGAGGCGCGGACGGCTGATTGACGGAGGGGGTCCCGCAGGTGTGACCGGGCTGATCCTGCCGACACCCCACCTCCGCCAGGGAGGGCATGTTTTACCACCGTTCGTCGTAGCTACTCTCCAAGCAGAGGTTGAGTCGCGCAGATATAGTAGTAGTCGGAAAAATATAGGATATTTCTCGAGAAGAGATGATATTTAGAATTCAGGAAAAATCAAGATCTGTATCCAAAAGACCAAGCCATCCACTGCTATAAGATAGCGGACTCCACCACGCGGCTCCCTTTCAAACTGCAGACACACAGGCAGGGGAATCTAACGGAAAATATGTCATTTTCTCCCAAAGAAAAGAGAAGTTTTTTTTTTCTTTCTAACATTCGAATGAAAGCTCATCTGTATTGGTAGAGTCCATAGTTGTAAAGTTTAAGCTTTGTCAAGCTTTGTCTACGGTTCGCTGCTGACGTCATAAAGAGAATCGTACATCTGAAGAAGGTCGACGAGTTTGACCGAAAATTTATGGTGAGTTCGTCATCGAAACGTTGGCTCATGATAAATTTCATGGTTGTGCATAAAGAATTGTGTGATTAAGTATTTTATTTTATTTACCAACCTGGTGAAATTATTTAAAGATATATATTTTCATTTCAGAAGTATCCGAATGAAGTACGACAGTTATACACTGCCACTAAATTCCGCTAGATGGCACTAGCTCACGGTTAGTTGTAATCCGATGTTTGTTTCGTAGCCTCTATGAGGCTCCATTGAACGCCGGAAAAGCATTAGAAATTGGCCAAGTAGACAGATAACATGCCAGAGGAGTTGCCAGCTAGCCGGAAGTACAGCTTACATACGACCTAGGTCGCAAACTGTACTTCTTGGGCAGCTAACTCATGTCGATTTGGCCGACTTCTATCACCTATTATAACAATCTGTGAAGCCTGTTAAATGCTTATGTTCCGATCATATTCCTGTGATAGTGAACGTGAAGTCACATGATGTCTGCAACAGCGTTCTGATGTCTGCAACTGCAGTACTGAGCATGGCACCAAGGGGGCGCTGCTGTACGGCAGAGGTGGTGTGGGAGACGTCGGTGGACTGGCAGGTTTGTGGTCATCTTGCCGAAATGTGACAAAAGTACAGCCCAACGGAGTTTGAAAGTGCTGGAAAATACTACCCACATGTACAGGTAATCATCTTCTACATGTACAGGGACCCCCAAAGCTTATAGACTCTACCAGACGGACTACGCTGGCTATTATCAAGGACCAGGGGAGTTCGGCCGGCCGCGCAGGGGAAACATGAATCTAAGCGTGGACTGACTCCTCTGACCAATTTACAGATTTTTTTTGCCGAATTCTACGATTCCCGCACCCCTGTAGGAAGGCCTGGTGGAGGCTACCCAAAGCTCCAGCCAAACTGATTTCCGATGTGAAAATGATGTTGAGGGATTAAACTTGTTGTGATCCTGCATCCCTCTAGGTTCCTATCTTCTATTGTGCACGTTTGTGGTAGGAGAAGTGCGATTGGCTGTCGGGGACGAAGCACCTGCTACTAGTACTAGTAAGCAATTACACGTCACCAATGACGTCACGGGGGCAGCTGTACAGGTTCATCATGATTAGGATCATTCCATTCGAAAGGTCAAGAGGGGTGGCTGGCATATATTATCCCTGTTCCATTCCTCATAAGGCTACAGTAAGTAAACTTCATGGATAACATCATTTGAAGACTCGAAGTGTAATGTTAGAAGGTGAAAATTAACTTGATGGGTGAAAAAAAAATCAAGATGCCTAAATTTTAAAGTACTACAGTCCACCTGGTCTTTGCGGTCACTTTTTGTCGGTCCCTTTCTATTGGCCTATAAAGCATTACTCACCTGTCCAACCTGTCCAACGTGGCCGCACGATTTCAGGTCCCGAAGATACAGAAACACTGCCTATTGCGGCAACCATACAGCGACCGTATTTCACCCTGCGCCTCGTATAAAATCGTAGTTTGCGAGGATTTTGAGTTCACGAGTAACTTATCGCTCGTGATCATGATCAATTGATATACATCTTCTCTATACAGGTGGGCCCTTCTACAATTGTCACCTGTCTATAGTAGCCATGTTCGGCCAGTCCACCGAGTGGCCGCTATAGACAGGTTTAACTGTATGAATTTTGAATTAAAGTTGTAGCATTTCTCAAGCTGCTGATTTGGCGGAAAAGAAAGGCCCGTTGACCCTGGTACCGGGAGCATGAGAAACATTAGGATTTGATTCACTACATCTGCTTGGACATTAGGGTTGAACCCCTATGGAGAGAGTGGTACTTTATCCAGGGCATCACAGCTATGTACTGGGTAGATAGGTTTCTCCATCATGCTACATCTGGGAACGCTTTCCCTGAAAAGTCACACGTCGTGTAAACATCCCGAACGATCTGTTAGTACTTGTCGGCAGGACATACAGGAAAGGACAACCCTGGATGATAGAGACCCTGCGATGTCAGAAGTAGAACACTCGGGCTGGTATCGGCTCTGCGGCAAACTGGCAACACCGTTTTTTTCTCTGCAGGTGTAGGACTGCTGAGAAAGATGGAGAAGAAGTTAACCTGTCTCCTTAGCATTGATCCTCATCAACGGACTTTCTATGATGCACACATAAAGAGTTGTTGCATGTTTGACACACCATACTCTGTGGCTCAATGTACACGTCTGTTGTCAGCTTTGTATTACCATAGCTTGAATATTAAACTGTATGTTTCTTGCTGGATTTTTTTCGCCATCTCGCATTAGTTTTGGGGTCTCTAGTGGCTGTCATCCATAAAATTAATCAATGTGGCCAATGTTTTACATTTCTTCTGCCAGCGCAAGTAGTCTGTGCAACAGATAACGCTGCACTGACCTAACACTTCATGAGAAGTGACTTTCTTGGCAGGTTACCCACAGCCTGGCACATCTCTGCAGTAGTTGTGGCGGTGTGTGTTGCCGCTGGCTGTTAGTCCAGCCGTGTGGTATGCTGGTCCCCAGCCACACTGCCCGTCACTGAGAGACGCACGTCACAAGTCCTCACAGGTCCTACGTGGAGAAGACGTGTGGCAAGAACCCTGCCTGACAACTTCAAGATGTCGTCTAGACGGACTTCCTGGCATTGTAGAAAGTCTTAAAACCCTCCAAGATCGAGTTGTTTTACGGTTGAAGGCAAAACTATCCGGATAACGTTCTGAAGCTAATTAGGATCACGTTTCTGAGATCCCGTTTAAATGCTTTTCTTAAAGAAGAAATGGGCCAAGTTTAGCTTCACCTTATTTGTTTTTCTAACAGAGTTCACCGTGGCCAAGGTCGTTTTTTGATTGGGACCGAATCCGAGCTCAGAGCGATAACGGGGGAATGTGGCTATAGGGACAGATCCGATCCCGGGAAAGAGAAGACGACCTACTGCACAGAAATACAAGGCAAATACAATGTAGCAGTGAAATTTTAATTTCAGTTCGACGAACTGTAGTTCAATAGCATCATTTCATCACACAGATTATCAGTTTCAATAAGATTTGAGCAGACTAGTAATATTAAACTATTTGGCACATATGTATGACACATGTTTTATTATCATATTTTTTTTACATTGTATCAATTCGACAACTATAACTTACATACAATAATAGAACGGACGTAGTAGTGAGAGATTCAATTATACAAGGTCTTTGCAATATAAAAGTAAAAAAAAAATGGCAAGGAATGCCAGAGGTTGTCAAGGTGTAAACACGTACGTACAATAGCCACAGTACTCGTTTCTTCAAATCAATGTATGCGGGATGTGGTATGCCGCTTCAATATCATAGAACGATAACATAGAAGCCTTCTGAGTTGTTTGGGTCATGAAAACATCGTCTGACGTTACCATAGCAACGGGACCGCTTGACTAAATTTAGCCAGCTGTATTGGGAATACTAGCACTCTAAAAATGTTGTGACAGCTTGCAAACGACGTTATCTAACACACCTACGCCTTTGGCGACACATTAAAGCGGAATTGGAAAGTTCATTAATTCATATCACATGTGCAATACACGACAAATTGTCGTTTCTACTTCGACACATTGTTTTTGTCATCGAATCTTTAGGAAAGCTGTGAACAAAAATGTCCAGGGTGCAATATATCCAGTGTGGACAAGTTTTCATCGTCAATGATTTACGAAAAAAATGAGTTTAGAATCGACAAAATGGACTAGCAAACCTACCGCTAGAAAAAAGGAATCTATCGCTGGCCACTTGAGAACAGAGAGGCATTCCTTCTACACATTCTTCAAGAACAAGTTTCTCAATGTCCAGTCCGTGTCCCTGCGACGCCGCCCATAGCCGCACTCCGGCACGTCGGTGACGCGCACGCAGATGAGCTCCCCTCCGGTGTACGGGCAGTGACACTGGATGCACGGCTCGTACTCCACCCTGAACTCGGCCCCCGGGCGGTACGTCGTGCCGGCGTGCAAGCAGCCCGAGGGGTTGGAGGGTCCCCGCGGGTTGACGTGGTACTTCTGGTAGCTGTAGGACCGGGCAGGGGAGTGGTGACTCGGGGCGCAGCCGGGCACGTCCGTCACGGTGATGCAGATGAGCTGGCCGCCGGTGTAAGGGCAGTGGCACTGGATGCACGGGTCCTTGCGGCGGCGGAACTCGACGCCGAGCTGGTAGGTGATGCCGCCGTGCACGCAGCCCCGCGCGCTGGACGCAGCCGGGGGCACCTGGAGGTGCATCTTGCGGTAGTGGTACCCGGCGCGGTACGTGGCGGCGTAGCGGGGCGAGTCGCTCTGCGAGCCGGCGGGCGAGTCGCCCTGCACGTCGGCGGGCTGGTCGCTCTGAACGTCGCCGACTTGGGAGTCGCCCTGAGGTTGCAAGGCCGCCTGGACGTTGCGATGCGCCGTCAGAGTCCTCCCCGAGTTGAAGAAGCCGCCCAGGCTCCGAGTGGTGTGCAGCTTCTTGCAGACCAGGTCGCCTCCGTCGGCGGGACACTTGCACTCGGCCAGGCCGTTCCGGCTGAAGGTATACCCGGCCGGGTAGATGTCGTCTCCCTGCCGGCACCCGATCATGCTGCAGACCGGGCAGCAGTCGGGCGCGGAGGAGGTGTAGTTGACGCAGTTCTCCGGCAGCGGCTCGCACTTCTCCTCAAACTTGTCCCAGCTGACCGGGTGGTAACAGAGGACCTGGCCGCCTCCCTCCGGGCAGATGCACTGCGTGCAGTCGTCCAGCTTCGCCAGCAAGGTGTTGGGCGGGACGTCCTGGCCCTCCCACGTACAGGCAGGACCGCAGTGTACCACGGCCAGCGAGCCGGCCAGCGCTACAAAAACCCACAGCCGCCACATCTTGAAGGTAGTCCAACCCCAGTGCTAACCGCAGAAGGAATGCCGGGGTCACGGTCTGCACAGTGGTGGAGTTTACAAACACAGCTAGACAGCGGCAAGTAAGTATGTCCCGACGGCAGGCCCCGTTTTCCCTGTTTACTGCCAAACCGTCTCACCGTGTGGAACCCTGACCTCCTCACTCACATCTGGCGCACACGCCAGGAAAAACAGTGCGGGCTAGGGCTCGAAATACACTCTCTTGTTACAGCGATGAAGTTTAAAAGACATAAAAATAATGAGAAACACAATACAAAGGTAACTCATTACAAGCAACTGGATACGTTTTGAAAACGATTGGACGTCCGAGACAAATTTCAATCTTCACATCTTTCGTCAGTGGCGTACCGAAATATCTTACCGTTTCTTAAACTTATTGCATTGATGCTCCTCTGTTATATGATCTCTATATCTATACATATCCGTCGATGTACCTATCTATATCTGTATACTGCGGAATTCCCCGAGGCCATTGTCCCTGCACTTCTACAGCCTTGACATAGGCAGATGGAGCTTTAACTCTATCACTTCGTCTGAGCCTCGCCTCTTCCCCCATGACCTCCATGAAAAGCGGCCAGCAGGCCGATTTGAGCTTTCATGGGTAAACAAAGGTTCAAGCAAAAAAGAATCCAGGGTTTTGTATGCTACTGCAGAACTGAACCATAACTGTCATAACTCCTACCTACAATTTTTGTACACTGAAATATTGACTCGTTCTTACATCTTGATTAACTGCAATTTTTATTTTTGAAATAGCTCAGTGGTGGGTATTTCGAGCCCTGTACTGCTAATGGCTGCAGAACAAGTTGGATGTGACAGGAGAGAACAGAGTGGAGAACAATAGCTGGGAGCGAAGTTTCCGCCCAGTTCTATGCCACCTAGAGGCGCCAGAGTTCAAAGTGTGCTGTTTTGTTAAAGACAAACTGACCTATATGTGTCGAGATGAACCGTGTAGTTAGCCTGGCAAGCCTGTACAATGGATCCGGAGTGACATTTTACTTCTCACTCCGCTTAATACCGTCTGAAAAGATGCTGTATTCAGCCGGCCGAATAAATCAGATCAAATCAAATGAAACCAAATCAAAGAGGCTACTCGTTTCGACGGGTGCGCTCCAGTCCAAAGACGCGTAATGTCACTGTTAAACATCAGGAAAATGGATCGGACGACAAGTCTGCGAGATCTCTATATATGGCATTGCGACATTCTGCATAAAAACAAACGAACAACACAAATGACCTTTCAATTCAAGTTGACATTTTCGGTTGTAGAGTACCCGCTGTTGTTGTAGAGTATCATTGAGCGAGATCGGACAATGATTTCAGGTCCGCGAGAAACATCCAGTGTGATAGCCTAAGGGAAGAGATTTTCAGGTTAACAAAACGCTCTCGAGAGTGTCTGGCATTTTTTCAAGCGATCAACAAATACTACCGATTGAACGGAAGTTTGTCGACTGCGTGAAAGGGGCTTTGGGAGGTCATAGCCTCACCAGATTCCTTTGCCTGTAGTGCAGGCAAATAGTGGCGTTTGGCCAAATAGTGTGAACACTTTACCGGCGGGGAAAGAAAAAGGTAAAAGGTGAAGGTAGTCCCGTAGCCTTTAAAGTTGTGAGAGCAGGGAAATACTGAAGTGGTAAAGCCACATTTCCAAACTGGGGCCCGACCGGGTAGCTTTAGGAAACGAAAGGTACGATATAAAAACTGCACAAGGCGTAAAGAGAATAATTTTCGTTTCCACAAACGTGCCCCGGTTATAGAAATATGATGTTAGTCTAACTTAATAAGCAGACCGTACGCGTAATGTACGTATACATGCAACCGCGAGGGGAGTTGGTTAGCTCAGGTGGGATACTGTAGATCGGTGTAGGCTGGAAATCTGTCAGACTCTGCAATTTCTCCAAGACTCACGGCATACAATCTGCACACAAATATTGATTATGATGGAATCTTTAGGGAGAAATATTAGATATCGGGACAGTAATGCTTTTTGGAAGATAATGAAAGCCTAGGGTTCAATACGTATCAAACTATATGTACGAGTATATGTATATGTATAGGACTCATCACAAGGTAACTGACCTACTAGCACCGTTTGGCTATGAGTTATTCAAGTACTTGTAACCTGTTACCAGTAATGTAACAGCGCATAAATATTAGGTTGTGGTTTCGAATGGCCTAGTGACCAGGCTAGCGCACACGAGATCCTTGGGAAAGGCACTTTACACCACTTTTCTCACAGCGACCAGGTGCAAAATGGGCACATAGACTTCAGATGGTGCGGTAAAAGAGGGATAGGCTCCCCCTGCTGATACCATGTCCTATACTCACTGTTTCTATGGAGTCATAAATAGGCTATGGGTAAATTAAACATAAATTAATATACTCTCCAAGCAGAGGTTGAGTCGCGTAGATATAGTAGTAATCGGAAAAATTACACCGGCGCTCCTCTTACGCGCCTGTGTAATTTTGTCGACTACTACTATATCTACGCGACTCAACCTCTTCTTGGAGAGTAGGTAAATGAGTTACTAGTGTATAGCCCGGCTGTCACAATGGACATTGGAACAACCAGACTCAACCGAAAAGTTCCGACAACAAATATTGTTGAGTAAATTATCGACGTAATTAAGTCAACAACACCCGCACACTTCATACAGTCCCCTGGCATAGTTGCATGACCATTGGAAACTGTGGCAGGCCACTTGACAGTGATGTGGACAGAGTGCGTCAATAGGAAGCACATTGCTCGCGTGCTTGTGTCTCATTTCCGAGATCAGTGGTCCACGTCCAAAGGTGCCCCCAAAATGATTTACAGCTGCACTGTATGTCGGCTGGTGTTATGTGGGTAGCCTGTATTCTCCAAGCAGCGTTTGATGAGGAAAATTGTGACCTTTTTCTTGTATGCCTTTTTTTGTCGGCTATCCCCCAGTGAACACTTGAGAGTTGGTAGCCTGGTATTCAGCCTTACTGATTTGCCTCCCACTGGTTACCACATACCCTACATACAGTCATGAAGCAAACAAAAAAAGCTGGGTACCTAGGTATTGGCTCACACCCCTTTCCATTGACAGGAGGCTGCAACTAATTTGGCAGATCACTCAATGAATTTTGTCAATGTTGTGTGTGTTTTATCTTTTATCATACTTTAATTACGAAATGAATGGTCACATAAATTCACTTTTGGTTGGTAGTCACTGTCTGGTATGTATGGGTCTTTACTGAGAGACTTTGAAACAGCCGAACTACGTTCTTCCAGTTTGTGCGATGTATCATGTAGGCCCATTATCCTTCTATTTCTATAAGACATCTATCGTACAAGAAGGTTAATCACAACCTCATAACAGGAAAATTTGAATTTCAGACTTTATTTATAAGCAATGTTTTTAAAATTCTACAATGGTCTCAATATGTAGAAAACTTTGAAAGGCATATATTTAGAAATTCGAATATCTTGGGAAGGACAAAGAACGATCATGACAGAGAAGACTGACAGAAAGCGGTAATGTGGCAGATGACAGAATGTTTACAGAAACAAATGTATTAAAGGACAAAACAGTGAAACAATTTGCACAAATTTTGAGGACAATTTTAACCAATTGTGAACATTTTGAGAGATTTGCACGAATATCTTTCCACCCAACTGATCATTCCTTGTCCATCCCAAAAAATTTTTCTATTAGATAAAAACTACAATATAGCACACACACATTTATTCCGTGTTTGGTCCCCTCAAATCAAACTAATTTCATAAAATGATTACCATTTGTACATAGTATCAAATCTCTATGAAGTTTTTCTATATAGTAAAATATTACATTCTATCTATGTATTGAACAAGAATAGTGAGAGGCTAACACTACATGAAGCAAAAAGCAACACTACTGGCCATAATTAAAATCCAGGTTAAGTGAAATGAAATAAAATTCATACCCCAACCAGATTTTACTCTTACAAAATATGTACTCTCTTCATGGCTATATTCAATTGAGTTACAGTATTTTGTTGAAGTCTTTTGGTCTCAAATGCAACACATACAACATCAACATTCTTGTTGCCATGTCTACTCTCCTTACAGTAATCTTTGAATTACAGCCTTTTGCTTCGCTTTCCGTCCATCCCGCTCACAGAACTGGCCTTCCTCTTCCTGGGAGTCTCACCCCCTGATGCCTCCTCCCGGGCTGTCATGTAGGGTACGGCCTCACTGATGACAAAGTTCTGTGGTTTGGGGATGGGATCCTGCATGAGGTAATCTGCGATGTACTCCGACTTCAGGCACCACACCCCGGCCTCCACCAGAGCCTGGACGTCCAGGGACTGGTCCACGCCCTTGCCCTTCAAGTCGACGAAGGCGTGCGTGGCCTCGGAGAAGTTGGCGTGCGGAGGACGCGTGCTGAGCACCGTGGCCCCGCCGGACTCGAGGAGACGCTTGAAGCCGGAGGTTCGACCCTGGTCCACGTGCAGGAGCACGGCCCAGCTCTGGAAGGCGTTGATGTCGGGGTTGTTGTTCCTGGCGCGCACGTCGGCGAGCTTTTGTCGCCAGCGTCGCGCCGCCAGGGCCAGCCGTGCCACGTTCTCGGGCATGCCGCTGACGTCTGTGGCAGTGCCCCACTCGTGGGGATCCTCCTGGGTAAAGACATAACATCATCTTGTCAGTTTCTAGATATTCTACATGTACAGAAGCCATGTGCAGGCCTACATGTACAGTAAACAGCTTCAAAGCAAGACTTGATAAGTGCCTGTAACACTTGATAAGTAACACCACCCTGTCTTCTACAACTACAGATCGTTGGACAGTCTACAAAAACCAATGCTCAATGAAAAGTAACGAGGGGTCTTAAGAGGGATACTCCTACCCAACCAAAGAACTTGACTGTACTGTACTCTTAAAGGGATGTATTGTAAAAAATAAAGTCATTGTTTTCGGCCATTTTTCTGCATCTACATGTACCTTATTACACTGCAGAGCAATATTCAGATCGTATGAATGTGACTTCATTGTATTGATGAGGAATTTGTGCTTGAATTGTTCCTGAAGTTTGTTGAAAGTCCCCGCAAAGCTATTAAGACTGCAACGTTGGATTTGGAAATCTACAGCTGGCTTACTTCTGGGTAGGTTAACTGAATGTAAGGGGATTTACTTGCAGTTTGCTTTCGAGTTGTTTTAATATCATCACAACGAAATGGGACAAAATAACGCAAATATGATTAAATAAGTTACAAATATCGATCTGACTAAATATTCTAATATGCAGAATATCTGGCACCAACATTTTACAATAAATCCCTTTAACATCTGAAGAGAAGCTTCCCTTACCTCTACAAAAGCCTTTGCCTCCCTGCAGGCCTCCATGTAGGACCTGTGTAGGATCCAGCGCCCCGTGGCCAGGGCAGACAGGTACTTCTCGTTCCTGTTAGGGTTCCCCACCACGATGTGGGTGCACCGCCCGTCGAACGTCTGCTTGTCGACGACCTCGCCTCCCAGTTCCTCGATCAGGCCGCTGTAGTCCATCTTCTCCTGTGGGTTAAAGGGTAAAGGTCACAGTTCAGGTATGGTGAAAACTTTCAAATGTGGGTAGGTGGATATCTCTAAAAATAAAAACAAAGGGATGGTCTGTTCATTGTAGAGGGAATGATGCAAAAGTTTTCTTTGGAAAAGTGAGTGGTGAAAACAGTGGTATTTTTAGTAGATGATAGTGCAACTTGGCTTTGCTATGGCTCATGATACAGGTAAGCACTCTTCTTGGTAAGTGTTTTACATGCAAATGCTTGATGCTTTGAAAGTTTGATGCTTATGCCTGAAGCTCCCAGTTTTACAGGACTATATGTAATGATATTGTCTACGGTAACCAAAGGTACATCCTAAGGAATTTTCAACAATTCACCAATAGAGATCACAGGATTATCAGGACCCTTACCTGTGGGGTCATCCCTGACATCTGGAAGACGTAAACCTGTTTTTGCACCTCCTCCTCCTCCTCACCCTGTGCCCTAGCAACGGTTGGCGGGTGTGGTACTGCCGGCCTCGCGATGGGGAACGCAATGGAGGGGCCCTCTGGGGTCGGTGTGGGCTCGTCCTCTCCAAAACTTCTGTCTGCTCCCTGATTGGGTGAGGTCGATGCTGCTCTGTTATTGGCCGACGGGTGTCTCAGCTGACCTGGTCCTTGGTCCTGATTGGCTGTCTCCCCTGACATTCTGGTGAGGAAGTCCTGTCCGTCTTGTGAGAGTTCCTCCAGCTCCTGTGTTTGTTTTGTTTGTTTATTAGAATTCAACACACAATGTGGTTGGGGTGAGAGAACAGTAACTTACTGTTGTAATGTCCTTTACTCACTCTCACCCCCACAAGCACACAATAAATTCGAGCCCAAAAAGAAATTGGTCATGTACAATTATATAAAACATGTATGTAACAAATACATTGCCAAAGATATGCATCATGAAAACAACAGCACAAAGCATGAGGAAACACATTGTCAGCAATGTATTGTGCTCTTAATGCCTAACATGAGTTGCATTTACATGCTGTCGTCCATGAACAGAGATTGTCAGTTGAGAGGTGTTTACTTAAATACCAGACCTGTGTGGGGCTGGCCCGATAGCGTAGCTGCTCTGCGATGCGTTCCCTCTCCAGCCGGCCCGTGGGGTCGTCCCAGCTGATCTGGATACTCTGGGACGCTTCTGTGAAGTTCTCGGGACACTTTGCAGCACTCTTAGTCTAGTAGACAGAAGTAAAAAATATGGTAAACAGGAATGGACAACCTGAAGTTAACTGTACATGTTTATGAGTTATGCCACATCTTCAGAAAGGATGCTGGAGACGCATGTTGCCCGTTTAGAAACTTTATTCAAACCCACATACAGATAGACAATTGTTTCACTGGTGTGGTTTTCTTAATGTTTCGGACATCATTAGGTCAGGAATAAGATGAAACATGGACAAACATAGATCAAGCAGTTTTATATTTGTCAGAAGTAAATAAACGTACATTGTTTGACTTGACATAAGTAATATTTTTTTATTCTTGATCTTCCAAGCCAATTTCTTAGCTTTCAAGCTTTTGCTGGGTAGCCATGCATTGTATGTATATCATTTGTTTTGACAGATATGCCTTTCCATTAACATCAATCCTTCTGGTGTTGCTATAGTATTTACAACAAAACCTGTATCAATTTCTGGTACAATAGCGGGGACAACATTGTTGTATCCTATGTTTCAACCGACCTGTTCTTGACCCGCCAGTTTGTCCTTGCCGTCGCCCTTGGAAGTCTGTGATGGTGCCCGCGTCCTGCTGCGTGTGGAGAAGCGCTTGGCGCTGTCGTCTGATGCGGAGGGCGTTCCCGTGGAGTCGTTGAGACGTTTGGTTCTCCGCCGGCTACTGCGGGTCACCCGCGTGGCAGACATGATCTCTTCGAACTGGCGCTGGAAATCTTCCCTCATCTCCAGAGTCCCTCCCTCCTAATTATTGAGGAAAAATGGAGTATTATATATATATATACTAAACTCTGCACTTAAACATACCCACTTTTACCAGTAATAACAGTATGGATAGATACTCTGCAACGAGAAACTTCAGATATGTAACACAGCTGAAATGACATGATCTCTTCCAACTGGCGCTGGAAATTTTCCCTCATCTCCAGAGTCCCTCCCTCCTAAGTAAAGTGAAAAGGGAGTTAACTCTGTGCTTAAACATATCCCCTTTTACCAGAATGATCCTATTGATTGATACCCTGCAACACAGCTGGAATCAGAAAGTTCTATGGCAGACATAGTCTCTTTGAACTGGCCCTGGAAATCTTCCCTCATCTCCAGAGTCCCTCCCTCCTATATGTAAATAAAGAGTCAGTCAAAGTCCTTCCCCCCTATGATGGTGCATAGGGCGGTGCCCATCTCTTATTTAGTAGCCCTGGGCAATTTTGTAAAATCACTACGTAATACAGCAAAGGGCTAGTCCACTGGTGCTGGAAATCTTTCCTCTTCTCCAGAGTCCCTCCCTCCTAAGTAATGAGGAAAAAGAAGTAAACTCTGCACTTGAACATATATCACTTTACCAGTAATGATAATATTGATTGATACTCTGCTAAGAAAAAATTAACATATGTAACACAGCTGGAGTCAGCTATGATGATATGAAATCTCTATGTTGAATTCATTAACTTCTTTACTATTACCCTATGCTTTACGTGTAAGACAAAATGAAAGGAAAAATGCTTTAATCCTAAACTATATATTTAATCATATAATAATAAATTATATATTCAATTAATTCAATTAAATTTCCAGGACTATATGACGATAATTAAGCCATAACCATACCTGTTCTATGTGAGTCCTGTCCTGCCCCTGGTCCTCCTGTTCCCTCTCCTCCTCCCCCTCTGTACTGTCTTGCTTGTCCTGCTGCTCAGAGTCCTTCCTACGGGAGGAGCTGCGGGTCGACCGAGCTGGGGTCTTAGACACCACTGCCTGGGACTGGGGGGAGGGTACGGAGGAACAAACAAACAATTTTCATGGATATACATTGTAACAACTGTATTGCAACTACAGAGTTTTGGATGGCCCCCAGTTGCCAGGGATGACAGTGTGCTGAAAAGGAATGAGAGGCCTAAATTGGAACAGGGTGTCACTACCTGCGCCAGAAGAACCCTACTCTAGTCATATCACTTGAATCTTGAGGGATTTGAGGGCTCTTGATATTGACACAGAGCACTGGGAGGACATTGCAAATGACAGATCCAGCTAGAGATGCACACTGTCCAGGCAGCTTAAGTCAGAAGTCAGACTGATGCGCATGGCAGAAGAAAAGTGGATCCAGAGAAAAGAGCTTCCCGACAAGCAGACCTGAGTCACTCAGCTTACACATGTGCCCTATGTGGTACAGACTGTTGTTCTTGTATAGGACTGTTAAGCATATGTATCTCGACACAAAATAGCTTGCCCTCTCACCAGACTGAGTTTAGGGTTGTAGGTATGAGGGAACAGTGTAAGATAAATCCTCACCAGGCTGAGTTTGGGGTTATAGGTGTGAGGGAACAGTGTAAGATAAATCCTCACCAGACTGAGTTTGGGGTTGTAGGTGTGAGGAAACAGTGTAAGATAAATCCTCACCAGACTGAGTTTGGGGTTGTAGGTGTGAGGGAACAGTGTAAGATAAATCCTCACCAGACTGAGTTTGGGGTTGTAGGTGTGAGGGAACAGTGTAAGATAAATCCTCACCAGACTGAGTTTGGGGTTGTAGGTGTGAGGGAACAGTGTAAGATAAATCCTCACCAGACTGAGTTTGGGGTTGTAGGTGTGAGGGAACAGTGTAAGATAAATCCTCACCAGACTGAGTTTGGGGTTGTAGGTGTGAGGGAACAGTGTAAGATAAATCCTCACCAGACTGAGTTTGGGGTTGTAGGTGTGAGGGAACAGTGTAAGATAAATCCTCACTAGACTGAGTTTGGGGTTGTAGGTGTGAGGGAACAGTGTAAGATAAATCCTCACCAGACTGAGTTTGGGGTTGTAGGTGTGAGGGAACAGTGTAAGATAAATCCTCACCAGACTGAGTTTGGGGTTGTAGGTGTGAGGGAACAGTGTAAGATAAATCCTCACCAGACTGAGTTTGGGGTTGTAGGTGTGAGGAAACAGCGTCTCGTCCACTCTGGCTCCCTGCTCCTCGCACACCTGCAGCCAATGGGGAGACACGATCGTCTTCCCCTGCGACCGCGCCGTGCGGAACTCCTTGGTAGTGTCGTTGGCTCGACCCTGTGAGACAGAGACAACAATGGTTGAAAAGTCATATAATATGTAGTCTTCGCCAAGGAGGTTCTGCATGGTAGATTTTGCAACATTAACCGGATTTGGAAGATTAGCCGAATTTTTTTGAAATGTGGGTATGTGTTGGCAAAATTAACAGGATTCCATTTTTTGTACTACAGAGCAGCTTGCTTCAGAACTGTAGTTGCTTCCTATAGTGTATACAGTACTGTATATGTTTGTGCATGGAAATAGCTTATGGTTTCATTACATTTTATGGTTTATGGAGGGTGGCTATAACAGAGCAAATTTTAAATGTTGGGGAATTCTGGCGTCTGTAATCAGAACAGGTTTCCTGCCAGGTGGCAAACACGTAGTGCAATCTGATTGGTCCAGATATTATTACGCAACATACATTTTAGTTGGTTACTCTAGAACGCATGGTCAGATTGTGCAGTTGCATTGTTCTTGCCCTTTGTGAGCAATATTACACAAAATAAAAGATTTACAGCAAATCCAGCCCACCTGGAAGATGAAGTGCGTGACACTCTCGTCATACGTCCACCTGTAGTCAGCCCCCAGGGAGTTGGCCAGGTCGTTATAGTCACTCTGCTGCTTACTCAGCTTCTTACTCACATAGATCACCACACCGGACAGTGGTCTGGGAGGGGAGGGCTGGGGGATAAAGCGATGGATGCACATGTACTCACTTACATGTAGTTGTGTACTGTGTATTTTCAAGCCATCAAGGGCTAAAATTTTCAGCACTGGCCACATATACAACTAACTACTAGTGTCAGATGTTGGCAATTTTATCAGAAATTGGTTATTGTATTATGTGGCTACAGTCTGTGGCGCTACCGCAAACTTAAAACCACCGCGAAAACTCCATTTCCCCGCTACCGCGAAATTAAATCCCAACAAACTTAAATGCATTTACAGTATTTTCAACACAAGAAGACTTATGACTTTCCCTTGTACATCTACATCTCATATTACCTCCTTAGTAAAAACCTCCTCTTCTTCTTCATCTTCCTCTTCTTCCTGTCCTCCTTGTGGCATCCCCAGGGCCGGCTGGTTCCCCTCCTTACTGAAGTTGGACAGGGCCTTCTCCAGGTTCTGCTGTAGCAGGGCATCTAGGGGCTGGGGATGTCAGCAATGGGTCAGTATTTTTGTGGTTGTCTTTGTATGCCCTAAATCTGTACTAGTTATTGCACGAGGCTGAAGCAAAATGTATGAAATGTACATTGGTACATATGTACACGGGCAAAATTTGCTGCTCATATTCATTTCAAATCATGTGCATTGACAAAATTAAAATTAAAATGCAACGTTCTTGAAAACTACATCCCAACAATGACCATCCTAGACAAAGCACTAACACATTCTGTGTTAGCCCAAGAAACTTTCAGGATAAAGGTGTTATGAAATACTACCTTGTGCATGAGCACCACCTAGCAGGTCATGACAAAACTGCACCTACCACACTGGACCTCCTGGCCCTCTTCCTCTGTCCCTGACTGCCCACCACAGTGGGTGACTGGAGGGCGTCCATGGCATCCTGCATGTCAAACGAAGGCTTGAACACCACACCTTTACTCAGGAACTTACTGGGCGTGTCCAACTTCACCTGCGTCTTCTGCAGTTCAGTCAGTCTCTTGTTCTTCTTCACTGACAGCTGCTCTTTGCTCAGGACTGGAGTTTTGTTCTTAGCTGCAAGAGGCTCTTTGTTCAAGACGGGCATCTTGTTCTTTGGTATCACTGATGGTTTACTGGTCTCTTTTCTATCATTTTGCTCTTTAGAACGTGGTGGTTCAGATACCTTTTGAGCAGTAGTGTTTGTATTGCAAGTCCTATCCTCCTTTTTTATTGGAGAGATTATTTCTTCTTTTGTTGAAGTGGAAGGCAGAGAGGTTTGCTGTTTGGGTAGAGTAGACGTTCTTCTGTCTTCTTGTCTGTTTTCCTTGTTACCTGGGCTGTCTTTACTCGGTCCAGGGGCCTCGGATGGTGTCACACTTAATCTCGCTTCCTTGGGTTTGGATTCATGGTTTGGTGCATTTGATGTTTCTAGAATGTAGAACAAGATAGAACAAGTGATTACTATATGGGAAAGAAGTCCAAGAATTTCAATCAGGATCTTCAAGAATTGCAAAGAGGAGGGTAAATCTATCAAGCACCTTCCAACCCAAACAAAATGTTAATCAATAACAATCCTGTACAAAAATATAGAGGAAAGGATGTGCAAAAAAATGCTACATTGGCAGAGGATAGCCTTCTCCTGCTTAGTCACAACACGTTAGGCCATGTTTATCTTCAAAACTTCAAATCCTTTTCAATTAGTTCCTCAGAGAAGTTGCTTGGAATGATTTGGCTTAAAAGGCCAGTTAAAATCAATTCATTTCAATGTTACTTGACTACCAAATCAGTTCAAACCAGTGCTGTCTCCAGCTTGAAATTTATTTCCGTCCCAAATTTTGTGTGGGGGGGTGGGGGAGGGCCGAAGGCCCGACGCGAGCGCCGCAGGCGCTCGCCAAACTAGGGGGGTCCGGGGGCATGCTCCCCCGGGAAAATTTTAAAATTCAAACCCTCTAAGACGCTATTTCACGTATTTTCAGAGGCAAAATTTCATTCCGCAAAGTAGGACTACCGACACCCCACGATCTCGAAACAAAAGGCTTTGTTCCGACTGCCCGCCCCTTGGTCGGGCATTTAACTGACGAAATATTTTGTTCGTTAAGCAGTGTAACGTTTACACTCTGAAATTTACCATGATACTTGTTCGTCGTCATTTTCACGTATTGGTTGATAATGTGTGGATAGTTCGGGGACTGGATAACGCCGCGGGTGTTGGCATTATTGGCCGAGGGACATTGACGCATTTCAGCTCGTAAGATCGTATTGAAAGGAAGTTTACATCACCTATTTTGTCTGGTACTGGTTGCTCATGATCAATTAACTTTCTATACCATATTTTGCTTAATAACTCTTCATTTTGCTGGTGTCGTGTTGCTGTTTCTTTAACCACCAAGAAATGAACATTTCTCGATAAAGTTGACACCTTTCTGCTCATCGTGCAGTACCGTCCAAAGGGTACAGATTTGCAAAAGATCGGAGAAAAATTGCCAACAGCGGTCATGTTCACAGCGCTGGGAAAGAATACTGCGATAAAAAAACAGTCTCCCGATAGTTATTTTCTGATATAAAATAAATGTCAATCCGAATTCCAAAACTCAACCCAAACTACGCAGAACAAAAAATGTTTTCACGGCTAAACTTTCCGTAAGGGGCAACCTATGCGGGGGCATGTGATGGGGTCGGCAGTCAACCGTCAAAACATGCGGGCTCACTGTAAAAATAGTCTCCTACTTACATTTTTCGGCGGGCTACTTCCGTATGATTTTAGTGGAAGGTCGGCAAAAAAAGTATACAAGTTCGATTCCCGACATTTCCCCGTGAAAACAGCGTTAAATGCCGCCGAAAATTATGTAAGCTGTAATAGCAGCGAGTTGGAAAATGCGGCTGGACGTGTTGTTACCATGGTAGCAGCTTCGGCGGCAGCCTTTTGAAGTAGCGCCTGCGACAGGGCGTGCGTCATTATTCTATAAATCCAATCAACTTCCCACCAATCACAGCCAGCAGCGGCGCGGACAAAGCGGTAACACCATGTCAATCACGAAGAAGCGCGGGACTTTACGAACACGGCGCTGCGGACTCAAATCCAAGCAGAAAAGTGCTTTTGAAGATACATTTCGCAAGAATCGACCGTGGTTTTGTCACGTCGTAGATGCAGATGGCGAGAATATAGTTTTTGCCGTCTGTTTATAGTTTACACCAGGGGAAAAACCTCTTTTGTTGACGGTTGTAGAACTATGGAGATCGCCAGTACAGTGTACGGTTTACTGAGGTCTCCGACACACACACGACAGCCGAGTAAAGAAATATAATTTCTGATCCACCGTGTTAGGTTCATAATGAATTACAGTTTCCCGTTAATGTTGGTTTTAAATCGTATAAGGGCCGGGTGATTCCGTCAATCCGATCGGTATTGCGAAATAAAACAGTGGCTAGGTAAGATAACGCCGCAGCTTCGCCTTCTTTTGCAACACGCGAATAGCACGTTTTCTCTAATCTTCACACATATCCATATATCGGGGCCGCGTTTATCTCGCGGCTTGGAAAGTGGACGCGTGGTGAAGGAAAAGGCAAAAATCGATTAAATTCTAAGTCGGACGCCTATTTTAGTTATTCAATCGTTCGCATGCATCATTTTAGTTATTGAACCTGCCTTTTTAAGCTTACAAAACTGCATTTTCATGTCATGAAATTAAGATTTTTTTGGGACGGAATGGGTGAATATTTTTTCCGTCCCGACGAGCAAATTTCCGTCCAGGGACGGAAGGACGGGTCCTGGAGACAGCCCTGGTTCAAACCGATTTGATTTTTGTAAAAAAAAACAGATTGACCTACTTGCTGGTTTGTCTGCTTTAGGCTCCTGTGGTTCCTGCTGCTGTGGTACATTACTAACGAGGAACCGTTCCTCTGGGATCTTTTTCCCACTCCTCCCACACTCAAATATCCAGTGGGACGTCACGGCGGGCAACTTCCACTTCTTTGCTGCCTGGAGGGAGCAATGATACAGGTTTTAAATTGTATAGTTCTTTGTACAAGCAAGTACTTCTTACCAACTTAATGTACTTCTTACCAACAGAAGTAATATTAAATCAGGCTTCAAGAACAAAACTGGATACTAGTACATTGGAACTTTAGAAAGACATGATGATAATGATTATTGAATCTCAAGCAAAGTCTTCATAAATGAAAAGTCTTTACATGCTATACATAGATATGGCAAAAACACACAAAAGGACCATACCAGGAAGACAAGCAGAAGCATTCTCTTTTAACTGAAATGTGGAGTTCTGTACATGTACATGTTCCAACTGCAGTAACATATTTAACTGTAGGGCTTTGAACATAGTGTTTATGACAATAATATTATGACATAGAGTTTATGACAATGTGACATAGTGTTTATGACAGTGTGACAGTGTTTGTGACAATGTGACATAGTGTTTATGACAATTTGACATAGTGTTTATGACAATGTGTGAAGCATTTGAGTGCATATCATTAACCAGCATTGGATGTCTCACCTGATATTTTGATCCCTCAGGTGTTTTACAGATCAGGTGAGTGCTGGCCTGGAGGTTCTTACTGGGCTGGGCCTTCCGCACAAAGAACTCCTGACAGCTACAGGACAACAAACAAATAACACAATCTGGTCATCTCTGTCTTAACTTACATGTAATTGCATCTTGAATAGCATGATCATGTGAAACATGAAATGTGTGCTTCATGAAATATTCAAACCTGCCTTTGTAATGATTTCATGTAGATGACATTATTTTTAAAAATAATTGTTCTTACATTTTCACCATTACAAAAAAAAACGAGAAGTCAAACTCACTCAGTAGAATCTAAATCTTGTATTTGCTTGAGACGTATTTACGTATCTCTAAACTGTTCTTTGTTGTGCTTAACCCAGTGGGTACAAGTATACCAAAAAAGATCTTTATTCATTAGACTGTTTTAGATTTCATTGTTCATTAATGTTAGCCTAGTTGTATTGTAAAGTCTAGTCATAGTCACAACTCACCAAGCCCCAAGCTCCTCTGCTAACCCAGTCAGGAATTCCCTCTCAACTCCTGTGTACTGACTGGAAGGAAGAAAGAGCTCAACTTATGGTCACTTTGCCAGTGGATGAAGAAAGCTCCAATAAAACTCAGTAATTGAAATCTCCATTGATAATAGTATGTTATACATTTTACAGACCTTTAATCTAATGGCTATGCTACATGTGAATGCCTATAAACTCAACGTCATTTTATCTTACTATTTCAAGGATTCTACACTTGCCTATTTCTAACTTGTCTATCTAAGCTAATGATAGCTAATTTACAGTAGAAGGAAACAAAGTTTAGATGTTATGTAAAGTCAGCTTTTGTACAAAATGTATACTCTGTTTTGTAACCTTGGCAGCTACTTTTTATTTGTTTATAACAAATAGGTGTGTCATAACTGAAGATGATAAAAATGCGACATACCTGAGAGAGAGGACACAGCCCACCAGAGGCATGGCATCAGGCTTGAATGTGAGGGGTGTGAATAAGGGGTTATGTTCCGGCCTGAGCAGGGTCTCCTGTTCCAGACACATGTTCAGCCAGCAGTCCGTCACGATCTCCTCTGCTGAGATCCCCTCAGGGAACCCCAGGAGCGGCACCACAGCGTAGTTAGGCACGGATCTGGAACCGGACTTCACTACAGAGCCTAGAAATAAAATCATTATACAAAATGTTTAATCAAAGATAGAATTATGAATTTCTGAGAGGTATCAACGAAAGATACTTTGAACATGTTGGAGCTCATCTTGTCCATGAAATGCTAACCTACAAGCTAGTAAGAAATCAACACTTAGCACTACATACCAATCTTTACAACAGATCCTCGACATAAAAGGAATTAGAAAATAAGGTAGAATTATCAATTCCTAGTCTGTAGATGTACATTTATTTTGCATTTACAAAAACATGCACTCTGAACTAGTGAGAGCTCATTTATCCAACGAAACACTAATCTACAAGAAGACGCGGCCTCTATAGCACTAGTTAGGATGGTACCATAAGGACCAATGAAAGAACAATTCTTTTGATCAGAAGTTTGTTCAAGGAAATGCATTTTTACCTTTCTTTGTTTTCTGCCTGTAATTGTGTAAACCTTTTCTAAATCCTTCCAAGAGTATCATTTCTTTTCCATCATCATTTTACCCCATGATCCTACCATCTCTAATCCAAACTTTACAAACTCCAGCTCACCCCCATTCTGTCCCACAAAGTCTGCCAGGGTGGCCGTCTGCCCCTCTGTGAAGGAGTAGAAGGAGAAGAGTTTCCCCTCAAACACTCCTCCTCCTCCTGTCTCCATCTCTGCCTCATCTTCATCCATTGCCATGGTAACATCGCCATCCTCCTCCTCTTGCTCCTCAGGTTGGTTCTTCTCTTGTGGCATCATCAGCACCACCTCTTCGTCCTCCTCCTGCTCCTCAGGCTTGTTCTTCTCCTGTGGCATCATCAGGACCACCTCATCATCCTCCTATGTAGGGAAATGGCACAAAGAAACTTAGTGAGTCGGATAAGTACTTTATGCCCATTACACTTGTGTACTGAAAATAAATGTTTTTACTTGTGATACATGGTTTGCTATCATCAACAGTATATGTAGGTATTAGATGTTATTACAAACCCAAGTCAGAAAGATAACTGTGAGTGTCCATTGACTGGAAAAGACTTTTAAATTTCTACATACAGCAAATGTGTCATTTTACAGTGATTTAGCTCACATGGACTTGTTCAAGTGTGAACACAATTATGGATCTTTCAGATTTGTATCTCTAACTAAAAAAAAAGTACAAGTGGTCCAAACCTCTTCTGTTGGCTCTTGCCTCTCCTGTGGTACTTCTATAGTTGTGGTATCTTCTTCGTCTTCCTCTGCCTCTGCCAGATATTGACTCATGATGTCATCATCCGCTGGTTCTTCCTCTTCCATCTGTGTTGCATCCTCATCTTCAGGTTGAGGAGGAGGGGGTTGGTCTGGTACAGACTTCTTCACTATCTTGGGTTGCACAGGAGAGGTTGGGTCCAACGGTGGGAGCTCCAAGCAGTAGAAGGTCTCCTCTGACACCTGCCTGCCCTCCTTAACACACTCCACCAGCCACATGGCGGACACCACGTGGGGTCGCAGGTTTTCCGCAGTCAGCTTCTGCGCGAGATGTTCGTCTGGACCGCTCATGACCACGTGCGACACTTTCTCGTTGAGCTGGTTGAGTCTCATGCCGCCGCCTGCGTTGACGATCCTCCTGAGTTTCTCCAGCCTGGTCCCGGTGAAGCCGCTCAGGTAAATGGTGAAGCCGTCTAAGAACGTGTCGGCACCGATGTTGGAGATGTCCAGGTTGTCCAGCTCGTAGTGCAACGTCTCGCCGTAGTCTCGTGATGCGTCCAGAGGTAGGCGCGTTCCGTCCAGGTTTGTCTCGTTCACGTGAGACATGTTCCCCCGGCTGGAGGCGGTGGATATGGTACTGATGTCTGCGATGCTGTTGGTGCTGAATCGAGGGGCTTTCCTTTCCTGCAGAATTTAACGTGACATTATATCACAAAGTATACACAGATCATGTATTTCAAGATTTGACACTACTTGAGTCCTTCCTATATGACATACTAAGACAGCACTGCACTGGCTGTTGACCTGACAAAGGGAAAAGAAAGCAGGGAAGACCAAAACTAACTTGGAGACATTTGTTACAAAGGGACCTTTTACAGTTAAGGGCTAACCTGAAGGAAGCAGAATTATGGCCCAAAATTGCACTGAGTGGAGAAGGCTTGTCGCCTAATATATCTCTAGAAACAGAAGGTTCTAAGTCTAAATAAATAAGTACCTGAGATGGTGTAGAAGTCTTGTTGTTCCCGGTGCTTTTTGTTTTGTCCAGACGGTACAGGTTCTCATCCTGACACGCCCCAGCCTCCAGACTGTCGTAGAACCACCGGGTCGTCACGCAGTGCAGCTTCCACTTCCGCGCAAACTCGTACTTCGCACCTGGGGAGAGTAATGATACAGGTGGTCTTCAAGAGACAGTAAAAAGAGTCCAAGTGTTAAGCATGGATTTTCCCCTTCCTTCATTAAAGGAGTAAAGGCATGGAAGCAGTTACAGTGTATTTTGATGTCCTAGATGTCAGATCTTTTTCGTTAAATCATTAGCCCTAGTAATAAGTATCAAAACAACATGGCAATTTCTAAGGATATCACATATTGATTCTGTTTCAATGTTAGTCTTAAAAAAACTAAAAGGGGTTTGTGAGAAATAGTTAAGAACACTGATCCCCCGAACGCTTATCAGGAATAACTATCTCCTACATGCATGGATCAAATGATTGTCCACATTCTCTTTGATTCTCATCCTTTCCCAAAAACTGCCTGATTTTAAGAACTGGTATGTTCCATCTCCAAGACCATCATCGAGCTAAGCAAAACTGTCTTGTTCACCTTTTGGTTCCTTGGCGACCAGGTGAGTGCACTCCTTCATGCGGAGTTCTCCGGAGTACCTCCCTCCGTGCTGCTCCACCTGACTCCTGATCTCCTGCCTGTCCACACTGTCCAGTCCTGACACACACACCACACACCCTTGGAACAGGCGGCACCTACATGGACAGAATATGAATAAAACTTATAGTGTACATAACACATGGTCCAACTGACTTGTACAAACTCATCTACGTTTATCTTGTGACTGGTGAAGAAAAGAGTTAGGACACAGAGTACAGTGTTGTTTTCATACAAAATATACAATAAATACACAATGTACAACACAGTTATTTACCCTTATGTCCAGAGTAATCTTGATCCTACTATTCCAAGTACATGTACCTTATTTTCATTTTTAATCTTGTAGAGTTGTCCTTTCTCAATTTTAAAAAAAGTTGATAAAAAGCATAACTTCTGTACCAACTTGTTCCCTTGGTTGGAGCAGCAATCCATCTTCTCTTGCCAAAACATAAAACATGATAGTATACAGTGCTAAACTTTCTTTCAACACAAAGGTAGCCACGGATAAAATTTTCAGTGACAACTGTAGCCTTCTTCTGGATCAATACTGATGACCAATCACTTTAGAAATTCGCCAGAGTTGCAGACATGTGATCTTATCAACACATGATCTTGCGGAAATTGGTCAAACGTGCTACATTTTGGGAAGTTTATAACATAATACATGAGGAGTAGCGACTCACTTGTACTGATCAAACTCCTCATCTGTGGCGTTGATGTGGCGGGTTTTACCCCGTTCCCAGCAGGCCCTTATCCACTCAGGGAGCATGATGGGTTTGCCAAGCTTCACGGCGACGTGGTACTTCTTGGAGCCCACCTCCCCTGCCACCAGGTGGGTCACCATGGCCGTGAAGTCCTTAGCAACACGCCCTCCCATCAGGTGGACTAGCTCATGGATCATGGCCTGAGAGCATACAACATTATTGTTCATGGACTTGATGGAAAGCTTTATTGACCAGTGCTTGAGATCCTTTTGTTTATATTAAAGCCGGAATCAGGTGGCGCCATCAACATTTCACTTTCAGGTTGCCCCACTTCCAAGTCATTACTTTCAAATCAAACACTTAACTATTATCTTCCCTTGTACTTCTAGATACATGTAACTACATGTTTTATCTCGTGTAGGTGGGGGAAAAGTGGTGTCTCATCTTCAAAATTTCAGGTTGCGCACTGTGATACCTGGGTTTAAAATCAAGTTGCACCAAGCAAATGTGGTTGCATTTGCAAGTGTGCAAGTGGGTACTTTGAGCAATGTTGACAGTGACGGTCACACAATAAAAAGTTCAGTGACTTCATACTACTCTCATTTTCAATGCTGTTTATAAATTTGCATTCAGTTAGCAGTGAAGGGAACAAACTACCTATGACTAAAGCATGATTTTGATTGTTCATTCTAACACAACCAAGCTGCAATGGCTACAACTGCTGAACTAGTATAGGTGTCATTAGGTGACAGCACAGAGACCTGTTAAAATAAGAAGAGTTTGAAACTCCAATGGAACCCTACCCTCTCCTGTTTCTCCACACTAGAACAGCTGATGACCACATCTTTCATAGCCACAGTGTAGATGGGGTGGTCAGCCTTGGGGATGGCCTTCCCCAGCTTTAGACAGGACAGGACACACTGGGGACCTACAATTCTGGGAACAGGCAAGGGATATGTTGAAATACAATTACTAGTACACATAACCATCAACATAGTAGGGACAGAATATCTGTAAGCTTTAATACGATTTGAATCTATAATTTGATCCCATAATCAGTCACTTAGAAGTGAAAAGTATATACGACAAACATGCATGTACAGTATATATACCATTTCAACATTGTGACAATTTGATCTACAGGTGCAAAGGTGTTGTGGCATGGACAAGGAAACATACAACCAAGTCTATAGACTGATGAGGGTAGGGGCCAGTTACTGTCCTGGACAGTAGAGTTTGTGTTATACAGACTTACAAATCTACACAGTACAAAGAAACACAATCTTTCCCAATCTGGCATTAATCTAATGATTTAGGATAACTTCTACAAGATCACAAAAATAAGGAGTGAGACATATGGGAGTCACCAAAGTAAACATATTTTAGACATTTATGTTGTCATACCATTTATTATACATCATTTGTTGTTTAGTGATAATTCCTAACCTGCATTTCAATGCCTTCAAATGTTCGTACACCTCCCCCTCGAATGGATCACACACGACCAGCGCGTTCTTCTGAGCCTTGGTGATCTCCAGCGCCGCAGGGCCGTTGATGACCTGTGTGGGGAGGTTAGCCGTGGTCCTGACGGCCTCCTCCGCTCGCTGCATCTGGCTCTGGTCATCTTCATCTTCATCCAGGACAAACTGGACCACAAACTCCTCTGCCATACTGGCACTGCTGCACAAACAATGGGACTAATCTCGAACTATTGAGTGGAGGGAATTAAGACATATTGGAACTGCCAAAACAACCCAACTTCTCTGGAAGGAATTAAGTCACAGGAATCCTGTCAATAGTGACATTTTTTGTTGTTGATAGGAACATAAATTACAGCCTCTGCCATAGAGAAAAGGTCTTGAGGTCTATATTTTTGGCCCTTCCTACATGAGTGACACGCAACTGCCAGTCTAACTATTCTAACTATGTTAACTATTCTTCCTGTGGTCTATTCACTTGTTAAACTGATACATCAAATCAGAGAAAGGTTGACATACCATAACAAAGATAATTTAAGTGCCCCCCTCCCCATACATTCAAAATCATGAACGGACAAGTCAAAACGTGTTTGCTGCATCGTTTTAGACACAGTATGTCACTATAACTATTTGCAACTACAACCTGTTAATTCATTGTTACCATAAGATAATGCCTGAATATGTTTTAGGGGGCGAGCGTACCTAAACCTGCGAAATCAGACGATGTTTTTCCAAATTCCCTCCAGAAAATCCCGCCATTCACTTTTCAAAGGCCACCATCTTGTCGCAGTGCACTCTGGGTCAGAAAATGATATGTCCAACATGATTGGTCAAAGCTTTGTACCTTTGACCAATAAGATACGCTGTAACAAAAAAGCTCACCTGACCAACGTGAACTTTGCAACTTGCTCAGGTCCTGCCACAAACTTCAACAGTTTCTCAAATATTTTGGTTGTGACAGTGATTCAGTTTATGCAGGTACGTAGTATTACTCAATTTTACATTGTTGTACCGCAAGGAATGGTTGTATGTCCTGAAATAAGCTGTTTATCTTGTGAAAAAGGGACAACAACAACATTATGGCGACGATGCAATTTTGGTGGGTCACAAAGGCGGAAGTAAAATTTTTCAAAAATCATTAGTCGCAGTTTTTCTTTGTCACGGCTTAATGTTTCTTGCCTGACGTGATCTGCGTCCTGCGTTGAACCCTTGTAGGGATCTTATTACGAAGTGTGAGTCACGCTGTAGGCGTGTACTGTTGAAAGTATCCAAGTAACACTAAATATTATGTAACACTCTACTACTATAGACTAGTACTCTCTAGCTCAGCGCTAGAGTACTGGAGATCCAACGCACTCAAAGTTTCAAACATATACAAGTGTTTGTACATTGTCAGGTGGGTGTTCATATAAGATTCTTTTTACTGGATTTATATTATTTGTTGTCTTTTGTCGGATATCTATAAATGGGGGCCTTGGTTTTACTGTTTCTTTAATTGAGACATCATTGATTGATAATATAAAGAGGGTTGAATTCTGTATGCTAGTTGACCCCATTGGTTTTCCCAAACTTTTGTGTTTGTCACAAATTAATTGACTTAATCCTGCTTTTGATTTGATGAACTCACATTTGGCACATAAAAGTATTTGCAAGAAGGAGGCACAACAGGGTGTGTGGTGCATGGGTTGTTTGGACAACATTCCATGGCCAGGTGCAGGTTTTTTTTTGGGGGGGGGGGGGGTGGTCCCGTGTGGTATAACTATTAAAATCAGTAAAATTCCATCATGTTTTTCAATGTTTATCTTTCTTGGCTAGTTCCAATTTATAAAGAAATTGTGTTTTTAATTTGCTTAATCATGTAAGAGTAAGTAGCATATACTGTAAATGCAGAAACTTTCGCGGTGGTTTAATGTTTGCGTTTTTAGTGGTGGTTGCTTCACCGCGAACTTAAAACCACCGCGAACATTTTTCCATGGCAGTAAGAAACTGCAGTGCATGGTGCTATCACGAAATTAAAACCACCGCGAAAAGTCCTTTTTCCCCCGCTGCCACGAAATTTAATCCCCGTGAACTTAAATACATTTACAGTATATCATTTTTGTGTGAGCTTAATTGTTACTCTGAAGAAATTATATATGATAAGTAGATTTTGTTCTGTGGGCCCCATTTTTTTTTTTTTTAAACAGAGAGAGAGAGAGTATAAATTTTAAAGCTAGCAAGGACTGCTTACCAAAAAAAAATTACATACTTCCATGGATGCGCCTATTCTCAAGTTTTAGTCATGAGCACCAAAACTGGCTGTCATTTGCTGTATCTAGACAACACTTGTACTTTAATAGCATGAAACTACAATACAGGCCTCGGTGTTTATTCCTTCACTGTGTTCCAGGTTAGATAGGACATCTCCCCAGAGTAGACACCACCATGGCTGACCAGCACCACCTCAGCCAGCTGAAGCTGCCGTACCTGAAGCGGCTAGCAGAGAAGCTGGATCCGAAGACAACCATCGGCCATGACTGGAGGGACGTCGCTGATGGGCTGGGGTTTAGCATGGACAGTATCCGGGTAAGTCAACATTTTAATACAGAGCATGGTTCTCATTTTATAAGATTTTCAGTAAACCCATGCTTACCTCTCAGCATTCCTATGGGGGTGTGGGGATCATAGAATTGGGCAAAAAGTTGGGAAATTGGCCAGGGGGGTCAGTCAACGTTAAGGTAAATGTCTCGCCACCAACTTTCCACAGACTGGTTGCACAGCCGCCCAACTCCTGCAGGGTTGGACAAGTCCACTAGCCCTATTGTCCCGGGCAAGTGAAAGTGCTGATCAGGCAAGTGCATGTCCTACCCCACTTGCCCGATTGGGTAAGTTAGATTTTTTCCATTTTAGAAAACTTGTCCAACCCACGAGGGGGGAGACAGGGAAAGAGGTCTGTCTGGAAGGAACCCTGGAGAAGGAGGTTGTGTGTGTTGGCTTCATTTAATACAGGTCATGTGATTGTATGGTGACTACTACTTAAGAAATGCATTATGAACTTTGGTCTTGAGATTCAATTTTCAAAAAAGCTTGGACAAGGATGATACAAGACACAAGATGTGTAACCTGGATACAGAAAATGCCTGGCTAAGGTATTTTTTCATGTTTCAATCCTCCAGCATGTTGAAAGCACGAGCCAAGGCTCCAGCCCCACCATCCAGGTGCTGAACCTGTGCTCACACAAGGCTGGCTTCACCGTGGGCAAGCTCAGGGGGGTGTTCCACTCAGTGGAACGGCACGACTGTATCCTCATTCTGGATGAGGCAGCAGAGGGTAAGTAAGCACAGACTAGTAGCCAACAACTGAAAAAAAAAAGAAACAAAGTACAAAGAATAATATAGTGTGTCATGATCAGCAGTGGTTGGGCTTCATGATCAGAAGAATGCTGGAATGAAACCAGTGTGGTACCTGTAAATGTAATGTAACTGTATAGTTAAGTAAAGATGACTACTTTATGGCCTTTTAGCCATAAAAAAATGGACAGATGTACACGGATTGTCAGGATTCTTGTTTCCCATGTAATAACTATTATACCATGCATTATCAACTGTCTAAGGGACCGTACGATATTTATTGGGGGGGGGGGGAGGGCTGGTGCATTGGAAGTCGGATCAAAAAATTTTTTGATGGCCCTCCCCCTCATCTCAAAAAAATTTAACGTGACCCTCCCCCTCCACCTAAAAAAAATCAACATGACCCTCCCCCCGACAGGCATCTGAAAAACAGGTAGAAAAACAACCGAAAAAATAATCTTAATATAGACGTCAGGGCACAAGGGCGCCTGTGTTCTCGCCAGGATTTTTTCACAGCGTCGGTGCAGGGGTCCGGGGGCATGCTCCCCCGGGAAAATTTGGATTTTCAAACCCTCTAAAACAGAATTTCCTGCAACTTGATAGGAAAATTATGCCCTTGAGATTGGATGCCGGTTGCCTTTTTTACTCCCGTTTTTCAGTAATCGACGTCCGCCCTCTCCCCCAAAATACGTTATAACTATCAGCAGTCCATGATCTGGCCCGGGTATTATTTGTCCAGTCATGTCTATATGAAAATTTTGGGGTTTTGATGCTTCCAAACAGGGCTCTAGCCAGTGAGTTCGTCAGCCCATGGAAAAATCCTGCCAATTTTTTTCCGGCATTGAATAGTTAAAAGAATGCCTACCTCGTGCGATCGATGTTGCACCCTCCCGCATCAAATGCTAGTAGTTTTTCCAGAGGATAGAATAAACGTCGCCATCACACCTTGTGTTTTATTTTGCCCGATGATTTTACTCAAATTTATCATTTATCGAATCGGTCGGGTTTTACAAGGCCGCGACGTCATTTTCCACGTTTGTTTCGTGCGACCTCAGGTAACCCCGTTTTAGGCGTGAAATTCTTTGGCTCACCGCTGGATTTCTTTTTACATAGAGTAGAGTAGACCAAGAACGTTATACATTATACGAAGGAGGGCGATCTGCTGCATCTTTGGCAGTGATCAGTGCCGGTGTAGTCTTGAAGGAGTAGCCAGAAAAGACGTACTGGACGCTGCGATCCCTAGTCCGTCTGGGGAGGGGGGCGTGCCGCGCCATGTGCTACGGACGCCAATGCCAGTGCACAGCCGACTCGATCGACACTTGACAACAATATTGCGGCCCCTTTTTCTGCCGCAAATTTTGTCTTTTTGAAACAAAAGAAATGTTTAAAATAAAAAATAAAGTGTATAGTTTTGGATTCTTCACATATTTACCGTGCACCGCTTTTGTAACTTAAATATTTTGGGAAACTCAGCCGAGCCGAGTGCGTCTTTCCAGAAAAAAATAAGTCTGTAGACGGAATGACGTATGCCTGGCGGGAACACTGGTCCAGGGCAGCGCCACTTTGAAGCTCTTGCATTTTAGGCTATTCAGAAGGCTTATTTTATCAGTTTTAGGGCCATGTCAAGATATCAAAACAAAAAGAGTATAAACAATTCTTTCAAAAAAATTAACATGGCCCTCCCCCCTATCTAAAAAAAAATTAACATGGCCCTCCCCCCACCTCAAAAAAAATTAACATGGCCCTCCCCTCCTAACGCACCAGCCCTCCCCCCCTGATAAATATCGTACAGTCCCTAAGGCTGTGTATCCTTTTGCAACATATTGAAATTTACATTTCTCAAGTGTATGTGTCAGCCATATGAGAAGTAGAATTATTTGCACCGTGAATGATGGATCAGTATGCTGCAGGCCTAGACAGTGTTTGCTAACTCTTTCTCTTTCTACAGAAGTCGCAGCCACCTCGCAGAGAAAAGCCAGTCCTTCTGCAGTAGAACACGACGACCGGTACCACCCTGTCAGCTTGACCAGCGAAGGACAAGTATCCCTGGCAACAAGCCAAAACAGCAGCCTCCGCTCCGAGCCAGTAGAGAGCGAGGATGTGCCCGATAACACCCGGAGTTTAAACAGCCGTCCTGCGCAGGGGGATGTGTGGGTGAGACAGCAACCTGCGCCAGACAGAAGCTGGCACCATGTTCAGCAGGGTGCTGATTCGAACGTTCCATTTGGCAGTACTAGTGCCGCAGCCATGTCGATGAGTCAGAATCAAAGCGCGGGCGGCGCGTCTGGGACGGTCAGCAGACTGGCACCAAGAGGTCAGAGTAGGACAACCAGCATGGAGGGGTCGGTGACCTCTGGGATGTTGACCCTGAACATAGCAGGGCAGGAGAATGGCGGAATGGAATGTGGGGAACAGAAGTCTAACGTAGAAAGTACATGTAGCACACATGCCAATGCTGGAAGCACGGGGCCACGCTCGACATGTTCGGACAGAAAAGAGCCATGCTCCTCTAGTTTTCAAGACGAGACGGAAAGTGTCCCGTCACCGTCTTACCCCTACTCTCCGAGTTCCCGCGGTGACCAAGATCTCTCCACTGATGACATCCTAACGAGCGATGAGGGCCAGCCCAACCAGCCTAACCTGCCTCCCATCGGTAGTTTCATGCCCGACAATACTCCTAGGACTCTAACGAGTAATGACTTTTATCCTGTAGCACAGCAATATCCCAACGGGCAGCAGTACAATATGCCCATGGGACCGCCACAGTACAACCACCCCGGTATGAATGGTCACCAAAATCCATGGTTGAATGGTGCTGCCAGGCCCAGGGTTGGCTGTGTTGCTGCCCGTATGCCCTACGGTAGAGACATGGGGGCGCCACAGTGTAACGGTGCCGTGGGTGGGAGTAGAGGGCACCCGTACATGCAGCATGACCTACCGATGAGGGTTCCTCACCACCCCTCCCAACCACTGGTGAATGGTCCCTACCAACCCAATGCTC
The DNA here is from genome assembly GCF_000003815.2 of Branchiostoma floridae. Taxonomy (NCBI): domain Eukaryota; kingdom Metazoa; phylum Chordata; class Leptocardii; order Amphioxiformes; family Branchiostomatidae; genus Branchiostoma; species Branchiostoma floridae. The sequence goes on from NC_049982.1 coordinate 6,293,103, forward strand.
CTCCATACCACGCATACAATGGATATCCCCCACCACCACAACAAAATTCCATGCCTCAGAAACAGCACGTGCAGAACGCAGCCACGGGGCCGAGCTCGGAATCCGGCATGTCATCAGCACCCGACAGCTTCCGCGCCAGTGGCAGCAACACCGGTACTTCCAGAAACGAGAGCGGCGTGGCCCACCCTCAGATGGTCCGGGCCATGTCCATGCCGCCCGCCGCGGCACCAGGAGGCATGATGGGAGCTTGCGGGGGAGCAGCGATGCAGAATGGAGCGCCGTCCCCGCACTGTAACCGCTCCCTGTCCGTCAACTACCCTCCAACTGCACCCGACCCAGTACCAGGTATGCAGTCAAAGGGGACAGCCCTATGTACTGACACACCTATATGTAGTGTTACCCCTAATTTCTGGACTCCTATGTGAGACTCACTGAGAGTTAGAGTTAGGGTCAGTGTTTGGGTTAGGTGTCAAAACATAGGGGTGTAACCAAAGTCAAAATCTATAGCTACTTGTACTACATAGATCTCTTTGTATTAGTATAATGGCTGTTTAGTGGTACAAACATTCTACTAGTACTTTATTAATTAATTGTAAGCATACAGTGATGCATTAGCCGGTTAGATTACTCTGAACAACCTGTCACATATTTTGGGGACATCAAGTTAAGTGTACATTTTTGGGGGGATTTTTTTCTGATACCTTTATTGGCAAGTCAGGACTCGAAATTCATTTTTGGGATTAGGTGCACTGGCGCACCCAACTTAAAAAATTGGGTGCACCAAAAACCTTTTGGGTGCACCACTTAAATTTAAGTAATAACCTAATAATAAAACTTAGTTACCAGATTCTTAGCTATCAGATTCTTAAACAAGTACCATGACAGACATTTTTATTTTCTTTCTAACACTTAGATGTCAAGAATATGATGTATACTACTAGGATACTTTAATATCTTTACATACATAAACGTAAGAAAATATTTGGGTGAACCCTGTGCACCCACAGACAAAAAATTGGGTGCACAGCTCCAATTTTGGGTGCACCTGGGTGCACATGCACCCAGTATTTCGAGCCCTGCAAGTGGTCCTGGCAGACTAAGAAAATTGTCAGTAATGAAAATATTGAACCATCACTTGACTGTATTGTCCAGTTTGGAAACAGTCTTTTATGGATTAAGAAAATGTAAGTCTAGAATTTATTGAATCTTCTCTGTGACGATCATAAATCACAATGCAATTGTATTTGCAAAATTCAAAATTGCATTTTCACATTTGTATTGATTGTTCGGTGGTTACGGGGACTTTATTAACTGCCTAATTAAAAATCAATAATTTCTCTATAATTCTGTATGTTTAATATATTTTCTTTGGCGCAAACGCCCCGGTGTAGCATTCATCATTATCTAGTGAAAAACGAAGTTTGGTGTTGCTTGTAATTGCCTAAGCTGTGTACTTTTTCATTAAATAAAAATAATGAGATGGAAAGTAGGACATGATGACGTCATAATGACGTCATCCATAAGGTTTCAAAAATTATTTCTAGAAACCTTATGTTTTCACCTACCAATATCCATTACAACCCAAGTTCTCTCAATTAGCCGCCCCGGAAACCTTAAAAAAGAGCAGCTGGTGTGGAAGAGCCAATATCAGGGCATAAGAGTCATAGAGCCAGTGGACATCTGGGAATAGCGGCTAAGGCGGACAGGGCTCTTCAGATAAAATGAAGGTTATTGATTGAATGATTGATTGACTGAAGTCTAACCGAGAGAGACTGTTTTTCCAGCAACATCGGAGAGGATTTTCATCACCTACTCCCACGAGAACGAGGTCCACCTCGTGCGGGTCTTAGACATGGCCAAGAAGCTGTTTAGGGAGGGGTTCTTCGTGGAGGTGGACATGTTTGAGCGACACTTTGCTGGCATGGACAAGATGGGATGGCTGGACGGCAGAATAAAGGGAGTGAGTAGGATTAATTAGATCAATGTCAATGGATCATAAAGGTGTCAATGCAGACTGCATGGTATCTGAGTGAAACTCTAACAAAAGCTCTCTCGATCTGCTCGCAAGGAAACACATACATGGTGAGAGGGAGTGGTTAGTGGGTGTGCTCAAGGTCACAAGGGCAATGCCTTTAGTTATGTGATCTGGCGAGTGAGGATCTTTCTCAATGGTAAAATCCCAAGGATTCCACTCAAAGGTCCACTCTTGCTTTTCTATAGAGTATCCCCAAAGTATAACAGGTTTCATTTTCATAGTTGAACAGTTTTGAAATGCCAAATTCATGCAGGCTCTATGGGCCCGAGCAGCACAAACGATCCAGTACCAAAAAAAAAAATGGCCGGGAAATTGTGTGTGTGTATTATAAGCCAAAAAAGGCCCAAAAAGCCTGGAAGGCTAAAACAGTTGTACTAACACAGATGAGTCTTGAGTTGAAGGTTTCATTTTCCTCTCCCCAGGCAGCGTTTGTGATCATCATCTGCAGTCCCCAGTACCTGTTGGATGTTGAGCAGAAGAGTGACAGTATGGAGGGGCTGAACACCTTGTACATCCACAGGTCCCTCCAGACAGAGTACCTGGAAAATAGGGCCTGCAACTATCGCTTCATCCCCATCCTGTTTGATGGTACATCATCGTTTTGTTTTCTTATAGTTATAGTCAAACACATCAATTTTGGTATTTATCTGAATGTATGACAGTGACTCAATTCATTGTAGTCCTGTCTCTCTTTCCTGTCCTGACGCTAAAGGCTCTCATCAACTAGTAACTAGGGATGCGTACCTAAACCCACGTTTAGGTACAGGTCCAAATTCGAATCCAGAGGTTTAGGTACAGGTCCGGACCTAATGAGTCCGGACCTAAATGCATGGCATTGAATATTATATCATAATATTATGTTATATTATGTTATAATGGCAAAACAATGTATTAAAAAGGGTAGAAGCATGTTTGAACCAATAAAAACGTGTTTATTATGGTAGACACATGATGCAACAAAAATTTGACCCTTGTTGCTTTTCCCTCACTGGGGCTCAGAGACTGCTATGGTGATTTCACAGTAATTTTATCTGTCAAAGAGGCCATCCCCTGACCTGTTATCCTGCCTGGCTTGCACTAATTAGATACAGGTCCAGTACCGGTACACCAGGGTTCGGTTTTTTGCCGGGGCGCCGCAGGCGCCCGGCTTTGTCCCCGGTTTAATGGTTCGTCCTTGGATGGGTCTGCTATGGTCGCAAAATGTACCGTGCGTTTTTACGACAATTCTCAGCCCTTCTCAGCCCTTCAAATAAACGCAATGTACCGTGCGTTTTTACGACAATTCTCAGCCCTTCTTAGCCCTTCAAATAAACGTTGTAAGAATACTGTTTATCCATGACCTCTACTCGTACAGAAAACATTGCAGCGCTCATTAGCAAAGTCTAGGAAAGGAAAATGTTTCTTGATTTGCAGTAAAACACTGGTCATGTAACATTTGAGGAGTTGTCGTTAAATCGCACGGTTCATTTTGCGATAGCGTTGACGGGTCCGGGTATTTAGCGGAATAACCCGGAATAACCCGGAATAACCCGGAATAACCTTAATAAAGGATGAAAGCTACCGAAATACAGTGTGCTTTGATAAGTTAAGATCGCAGAATGCAATATTTTGGCATAAAATAATGTATATATGGCCATGGGAACAAGAAATATTACGGTTATTCCGGGTTATTCCGGGTCATTTCGGGTTATTCCGGTAAATACCCTCACGGGCGTTGACGGTGCGGAGGAGGTGAGATTTTTATCGTACAGAAATTGGTACAGTTTGTAAAGTTATCTTTCTGGAATTCGGATGTATTAAAATATAACATTACATTCTAAGGCGTAGTGTCATGTGAGTAAAATGAGCACGACATTTGACGAAAGATTTTGTGGAGGGTATACAGTCAAGTTTATTGTGCAACGATTGGAACAGTTTACGTGCGGGTGGGAGGGGGGCGTGCGTCTATATATGCAGCTGCAGGAGGTCCTGCAGGACATTTTCGATCGTAAGAGTAACGTACAATTTGAAAAGATAGTGATCATGAATTCGGACACATTGAAACATATTTCCAAGGAACGGTATATAGTTTTTTTAGTAAAACCAGTGTGTGGGGATTGACGAGAATTTAGATAGTTTAATGGTGCACTGTGCTTGAGCCGATGCGAGGCATTATGCAGGGCATTTTTGATTGTAAAAATATCGTACAAGTTGAAAAGATGGATCGGATTCTAATACATTAAAACATACATTTCCAAAGAATAGTAGAAAACAACGGATTGTAGCTAACTGTTAAACAATCAGCAAAGCAGTTGGCAAGATGTCACACCTGAACTTTTGTAGATTTTTGCTTTTTGTTGGTACTAGTAAGATGTTATGTGATCAAGACAATATTTTCTTTCTGTTTCAGTGACGCCTTAGACTGTTCTCTGCTATATATACAAGTGACACAGTAATATACAGAAACTTACAGCTAGCAAAAGTCTGTACTCAATAAGATTTTACACAGTACACATTTATACTTCTTCTGCTGAAATCTACGCATTACATTTTGCATCCAACCAAAGAGGTTTGAAAGAGAGTCCTTGATCCAACCAAATTAGACCTTGAGACCTATTAACAGATCATTGATCACTGTGCATTTTGCACATACCAGACTCAATCGTGCCACTGAGCACTGCATTTTGCACACACCAGACCAATTGTGCCACTGAGCACTGTGCATTTTGCACACACCAGACCTATCGTGCCATTGAGCACTGTGCATTTTGCACACACCAGACCTATCGTGCCATTGAGCACTGTGCATTTTGCACACACCAGACCAATCGTGCCATTGAGCACTGTGCATTTTGCACACACCAGACCAATCGTGCCATTGAGCACTGTGCATTTTGCACACACCAGACTCAATCGTGCCACTGAGCACTGTGCATTGTGCAAATAAAGTCAAGCAAAGAACACATATATTGTGAACAATGTGTGAATCTATTTTATCGGGAAAATACCACCAAGGTGACATCATTTTCAGTGGAGATAATAGAGGCAAACAATGCACTGCAAATGCTTTAATGGCAGTTGTTAACCACAGTACTTGCAGACAAGCAATTACCTGGACAAGTACAGACCTTGATGGTGTACTTTTTCAAGGAGATGCACTATACACCTACATAAAACCATCACTAAGATCTGGTGTGGAGTTCCTCTCCGTTGATGATATTCCAGACTATTTGCAACTTTACAACAATACTGTACGTGTATCAATAAAAGAGTCTTACACTGGAGACATATTTGCCACAGAAGCAGTCTATCCTTATTACACCTTAAAGAAAGCCCTAGAAGCAGCATTTGCTGAATCCAACACTTGTCTTTTCATAACAGCACATGGAATAACTGGTTCAACAGTAGCATTGTTGCACGCTGATAACAAGTATTTTGTTTATGACTCACATGCCAGAAGTCCCATAACAGCATTGCCAGATAGCAGTGATACCAAGATTTTG
>NC_049982.1:6298719-6299707 GCF_000003815.2 Branchiostoma floridae
GTTGGAAAATCAAACCGGAAAAACTTTGACTTTGCCCCGTCTTTCATTGGCGACACGTTGTGGCACATATCCCGACATCTCCGATGGTGTCTCCATCCTAAAATATGAACAAAAAAATCTCAGTAATATATCGCTGCATAACTATTCAAAATAGCTCTTAGATCATACCCACTACAACCTCAAATATTGGACATTCTCACTGCTCAAAATACCCCACACCTCCCACTATACTATGTAAAAGTAATACAAAAATAACAAGTCACACTACCGCTTTTACCATAGCAACAATTTGATTAAAAAACTTTACCTACATCGTTTCAAACTAATAAAACTACTTAACACACCCACACCACCTAAAAGTGTGCACATACCTTAGCACAAGACACTGCTAACAAAACGACCAAGAATCTAGCGTCCCGTCGTCCCTCAGTCAACCTGACAGTCCAACTCACACCTAAAAAATAAACATATAAGTTACATATTGAAACATTAAACAAAACAATAAATTAAATACCCGCAAAAAATTCGTGCCAAACGATAAATTACTTTCATAAACATGCCTATAATATAGATATATATCTGCAAATTACCCATGCAAAACATGCCATAACAGTATATATAACAGCGTCACAATGCTATTAATATATTGATCTTAAATTATGCATACCACTACCACTGAACTCTTTGTTCTTTACAACTAATTAGGACAATTTACATCTTGACCTCTGCATTCCCATTACACCTACATCTTGCACAACATTGTGCAAAACCTCTGCCGTCATCACGCCCAACAAAACATCGACCAAACACGTGTTACACAAAAAAAAATTCTAAGAAAAATACACCACAACAAACCTTACCTCACAAAATCACCAAACTAGAAACATTTCGCTTAACAAACTCTACTCCATAAATTGTTATTTCTTTCTATCAAATCACCAAATCGGACACAAACCTGTACACAATGATCCGCACCCAAGTGCAAACC
>NC_049982.1:6300084-6303266 GCF_000003815.2 Branchiostoma floridae
CACCGGAGTTTCTTTTACGATTTTTATATCCGGCACACAGCGCACACAAGGGATACAATTCCGCCCACAAAAGTACGCCGGAAAATCCAATTATACCAGTGAACAAAGGTTTCCAGCCAACTTCCCATAGATTTTAGATATAAACTTCTAGTTTAATAATGATGCACATTTTACTGGAACACAACATGAAATTTTGAGGTAGTCCTTCCAAATGCGCCCCGGCCAGCTTTTTTTAAAAGCTTTCTTGTTGTATCTGTACCTAATTGATTGTACCGGTACTGTATCGGTACGGTACACATCCCTACTAGTAACCTATTAACAAGTTAGCTGGTTGTTAATTTTATTCATTCAAAGCTTAAAGTTTGATCTTTTTGAAGCATTTTTCATTTCAGAAAGTGGGTGTAAATTTTGGTAATTTCTTATTCTTTGCAGGTTTTTCCCGTGACTGCGTTCCCAGATGGCTGCACAACACGACCATCTTCTACTGGCCCAAGGACATCCAGGACATCATGGCCAGGCTGAGACGGCGGGAGCGTTTCGTCACGCCTGCCATCGGGAAACCGCCATGCATCAGGCGAAACCCTGACCACACCTAACCTCCATACATACCCCTGCATCAGGCAAAACCCTGACCTTGCATAACCCCCATACATACCCCAGCGTCAGGCAAAACCCTGTTTTTTGGGTGTAGCGATTCTGCTTCTGGATCAGAAAGTTTGGAGTTTGAATCCCAGGCCAAGCAGCATGTGTTCTGAACCAGAGCAAGGAGGTTATATCTGTATATGTGATATAACCTCCTTGACCAGAGCTTGCTTCCTTCTAGACAGGGATGCTTTTGGAGGATACATCTGCCAATCTGTGCTGTGTCAAAGATATCCACTTTTACCCGCCACTGCTGTATTGTAACAAAATTGTGTAATCGCCCAAAGCTTAAGGTTTTGAAGACACAAGCTATTTGTCAGGTGAAATTTTTATTCACTAATTGCCTGACTGGCTTTTTAGAATGTGTAGAGTAACAAATTTTGTATGTACAGTCAAACCTGTATTAGGGGCCACCTCTGCAGAGGGGCCACCTGTCCATAGTGGCCACTTTTTGACGGTCCCTTGGGTATTTTATCTACAAGTTGCCACCTCTATACAGAGGCCACCTGTCTATAGTGGCCAAATTTGTCCGGTCCCTTGAGTGGCCGCTATAGACAGGTTTGACTGTACTAGCATGTAGTGGATTTAGGGTTTTTAACTCTGGATCTTTGAAAACAGGTGTATGAAATATCAATTTTAAAAAAGCTGATTGAGAAGTATACTGCAAACATAGACACCAGTGGTGTTTTAGACTAGTCAAGTTATTTTCATTTGCATTTTTGAACATACAGATACATTTGTATCTAATAGATGTATTTATAGACTTTTAACATATTACATGGTCCATGTAAAGTTTATCATGTACATTTTTAAACTTTCTTCATCATTGTTTTACATGAATATGATGAATATTCAAAAACTACTAGTAGGAACTCCATGAAACCACTTCTCATTGGCTTGGGTTTAACCAATCAGGTGGACTCCTGTTGGCCATGTGATCAGCATGGATTTTGATTGGACAGTACAAGCATGTCTACAGTTTATCCAGTATGTGTTCTTGTCAGTGAACCAACTACAAACGTTTACCACATCACAGGCCAGCAAGTTCCACACTTGCTGGGTACAACAGAGGAAGAACACATATTATGGTGATCATATGGTATACTTGTATGACTACACAGGTGCATGCATATGATCATAATACAAATGTAATATTGAATACATATATGGAATATATGTAGTCTAATGATATATACAGTGTATGTTGGCATAGATTCTTGCTTTGAGTATTATGTACCAGTCCAAGGGTCTTGCATCTCATTTATACAGTAAGTTTTTGAGTGTTTATGGGGATATTGCAAGAATTATCAGTTTTGCTGTACATGTCTATTTAGGCCACAGCAAGTAAATTTTATGGATGACATCCTCTTCAGACTGCAAAAATAGTGCAATAGGGCGAAAAAAAACAAGATGGGTGAAAAAAAAACAAGATGGCTACATATTCAAAAATAGGCACCATAAAGTTGTGATGAATGTTGTAACAAGAATTAACGGGACAAAACATGTTATCAGAGCCAACAAGGCATTCAATCCTGTATTCAAGACATGTTCTGGTGTGGTAAAAGTGACACTAGTGTGGTAGACTGGCATCACCAACAAAGTTGGTAACCACACTCATGGCTTCCATATTGGTGTCACTTTTACAACTATCCAATAAGTTTCATTTATACAACTACAGCCCTGGGTACCTCGCAAGTGTCACTTCTACAAGTACAATTATTAGGCTACAATACAACATATTTGCTCATTTTGGTACTTTATTGTCATGTTGACCATCCCTGCAGAAGAAAAAATTTCTTGTTTTTTTTTCTGAAATCAGGCGAAAATTAATGCGCGCGTTGATGTCATCCATAGAATTTACTTGCTATGGCCTTATGTATTGTTATGTATGTCTGATGAACTCCTCATGTAAGCTGGCTTGCAAGTTTTCTACAGTTATTAGAAAGCTTTATATACTATGTTATTCATAGAATATGGGTGTTGTAGTTGCGTAACTTTTATTTAAGTGAGATTCCGTGTGCGAGACTGTAATGTTGTGTTTTCAGGGGAAATTCAATTCAATTCAAGGCCTTCCTCCTTAAATGGTATTCCCTGAGCGCCCAGTATTGTATTTGCGTGACCCTTGATTTTATGATTCGAATGTGACGCATGATGTAAAAGAATGATTTCAAAGACAAAAAAAAAACTAAAAAGAATTAAATTAAGAAATGTATTTTGTCTACGATATTTGTTGAGGAATCTGTGAGATGACTAGGTTGCTTATCAGTCACTTGGGCAAGCTTGGTTGCATGTGTTGTGCAATCGTTGTACAATCAAGCAGGCTGTGACAGAACTAACCACTCACAAGGGTCTAAGACAGACATTTGTGTAATAAGACAGCTGAATAGTGCAGGAGATGTGCATGGCTGTCCCAAAAATGCCTGAAATTAGCGATCATATGACGATTGCGCTATGTATGTGACCATGCCTTTAGCAGTCACAGCCTTTTGTGTTAGCCTCCATAGCAGGCTCTTTGGGGCCTTTTTGGGCTCACAATACAC